>NC_134354.1:688459083-688606583 GCF_048569485.1 Anomaloglossus baeobatrachus
AAAAGACGCAAAATCGCCCGGGGGAGGGGTTAATGGCTGTGTATTTTGTTATTTAGAGGGTACACCAAATTTAGACTGTTATCAGTGTTGTCCCATGAAAAGATATAATAAAATATTTACCAAAATGTGAAAAGTGTACTCACTTTTGTTATATACTGCTCATCCTATTTTAAAGTAGAACCATCCAACAATAAGGGTAAGGTCCCAGCAAAGAGACTTAAAAGGGAACCTGTCACCAGATTTGATGACTATAAGCTGCGGCCACCATCAGTGGGCTCTTATATACAGCATTCCAGAATACTGTATATAAGAGCCCAGGCCGCTATGTAGAACGTAATAATTACTTTATAATACTCACCTAAATTGTCGGTGCGGTGCAAACTGGTCAGATGGGTGTCTCCATTCTCCGGGTGCGGTGCCTCCTCTTTCGGCCATCTTTGTCCTCCTTCTTCTGAAGCCGGGGTGCATGACGCGTCCTAAGTCATGCACACAGGACGGCATTGAGGTCCTGCGTAGGCACATTTTGATCTGCTCTGAGCAGGACAGATGAAAGTATTGTAGTGCGCCTGCGCAGGACCTCAATGCCGTCCTGTGTGCACGATGTAGGACGCGTCATGCATCCCGGCTTCAGAAGAAGGAGGACAAAGATGGCTAAAAGAGGAGGCGCCAGACCCGGAGAACGGAGCCACCCATTTGACTAGTCTGCACCGTACTGACCATTTAGGTGAGTATTATAAAGTCATTGGAGCAATCAGGTGACGGATTGCCAGGCCATGTGGCCATATTTCTCACCCATTGTCTTCAATTTACTGTTTTATGCCAAATAACATAGGTATATTTGGCATTCTCACAATTGTATTGATTTATATAATAAATGATAATAAAGTTGTAAACCAAAAAACAGTGGAAGAGTAACTTGGTTTTAGGGGTACTTTGCACGCTGCGACATCGCAAGCCGATGCTGTGATGTCGAGCGTGATAGTCCCCGCCCCCGTCGCAGCAGCGATATCTTGTGATAGCTGTCGTAGCGAACATTATCGCTACGGCAGCTTCACATGCACTCACCTGCCCTGCGACGTCGCTCTGGCCGGCGACCCGCCTCCTTTCTAAGGGGGCGGGTCGTGCGGCGTCACAGCGACGTCACACGTCAGGCGGCCAAAAGCAGCAGAGGGGCAGAGATGAGCGGGATGTAAACATCCCGCCCACCTCCTTCCTTCCGCATAGCAGCCGGGAGGAGATGTTCCTCGCTCCTGCGGCTTCATACACAGCGATGTGTGCTGCTGCAAGAACGAGGAATAACATCGTACCTGTCACTGCACCGGCATTATGGAAATGTCGGACCCTACACCGATGATACGATAATGACGCTTTTGCGCTCGTTAATTGTATAAAAAAGGATTTGCACACTACGATATCGCCTGCGACGCCGGATGTGCATCACTTTCGATTTGACCCCACCGACATCGCACCTGCAATGTCGTAGTGTGCAAAGCCCGCCTTAGAGTGTTTTGCAAGACAAGCAAAGCTTTTTACAAATTTGTAACTTGGTTTAAGAGCAATGCTTTGCAATAAGAGCAAATACTCACTGCACTCACTTGCAGTTCTGTCCAATTTGCATTTGTGGATACAGCACTGTACTTTCTTTCTGCTAACCAGTATAGCACATTGCTTGTCCTGTAATTTGCCTGTGCAGTATTCCTACCCCACATTTGGCTTAGTTCTGCACTTATTTTGGGGAGAATAGATTTGAGTGGGTTTTTTTGTGTATTGTACTAGAATAAAGGTTATCATATTTATACATCATTTTCTCTCTATACTGTACCCACCACACACCAACAATTCTATTGTAAGCTGAAGTGCAGTGTAATTTGTTTTATGTTTTTTACTGTACTGCACAGTATTTTGTATTAGTGTACTGTAATAATTTTATATTTTAATATTTTGTATTACTGTAATAAATTTGTATAAATACAGTAAATATTTTTGGACTGTGGAACAAATTGTCTGCGTTTCAATTATTTCCTATGGGAAAATTCGCTTTGATATAAAGGGCACTTTACACGCTGCGATATCGGTACTGATATCACTAGCGAGCTTACCCACCCCCGTCGGTTGTGCGTCACGGGCAAATTGCTGCCCCTGGCGCACAACATCGCTAACACCCGTCACACGGACTTACCTTCCCTGCGACATTGCCCTGGCCGGTGAACCGCCTCCTTTCTAAGGGGGCGGTTCGTGCGGCATCACAGCGACGTCACACGGCAGCCGTCCAATAGCAGAGTAGGGGCGGAGATGAGCTGTCGGAACATGCTGCCCACCACCTTCCTTCCACATTGACGGTGGACGCAGGTAAGGAGATGTTCCTTGCTCCTGCGGTGTCACACATAGCGATGTGTGCTGCTGCAGGAACGACGAACAACATCGTACCTGCAGCAGCAGCGATATTTGGAAAAGGAGCAACGTGTCAACGAGCAACGATTTTTCACGTTTTTGCGCTCGTTGATCGTCGCTCCTTGGTGTCACACGCTGTGATGTCGCTAACGGCGCCGGATGTGTGTCACTAACGACGTGACCCCGACGATATATCGTTAGTGATGTCACAGCGTGTAAAGCACCCTTAAGAGTAACTTGGCTTAAGAGCACACTCCCGGAACAAATTCTGCTCGTAATCCAAGGTTCCACTGTAGTAATAATAATGATAATAATGATAATAATAATAATAATAATAATAATTAAAAAAAATAAACATAAAACTCTGGAAAAAAAAGTTGCTGAATGCAAAGAGGCAAAATATAAAAAGTCTTCCTGTTTTCTATGTTATACGTTGGGGTTGAAATAGGTTTGTATTTTTGTCACTAAATCCACTTATGATCTTCCTTGTTTGAGTCCCAGAATACCGGAATATCTGGGATCTACAGCGTTCATAAAGCGCACCCCATTGTGCAACATCCAGAGGTCTTTTCCTAACCAGGTGTACTATTTTCTATGCTTTCAATGCAAAAATGTACCTGTTCCTCAAAGAATTAAACATTTTTCCCCAGCTTACCGTATTTGTCTTCTATCCGAATGATTGGTAAATTGCTTATTAAACTGCCTAATTTACAACGGCAAAAAAAGAAAAGGTTTTATCCCATCAGCTCACCAAAACCAAGTGATTGAGGTACACAGAAAGGTCCAGGTAATGAATGAATGGTAGAAAAAAATATCCAGCTGCGCAGAAAAAATATTTTTTTTGTAATAACATCAATTAATTGCTATGTTTTACAATCATTAGGTAAAATATAATGAAATGCTTGGCCAAGTGTTTCGTTTTACTTTGCCTAATGATTGTAAAGCACACTGATAAATTGATGTTTTTTTTATTAAAAAAAATATTTTTTCTTCATTTACAATGGACCTGATGAATAAAAACATTTTTTAACCCCTTCTCGAGGAGGCCGATTTTCGCTTTTGCATTTTAATTTTTTCCTCCCCTTCTTGCCAGAGCCATAACCTTTTTATTTTTATGCTCACGTAGACATATGAGAGCTTGTTTGTTGCGGGACGAGTTGTACTTTTGAATGACACCATTTATTTTACCACAGAGTGCACTTGAAAATGGGGACAAAATTCCAAATGTGGCGAAATTGTGGAAAAAACCCCCAGAAGTCTAACATTTTTGGGGGCAATTGTTTCTACAATGTACATTTTGCGGTAAAAGCGATATGATTCTCCTCATCAGTATAATTATGCAATGCCAAGAATGTCCAGTTTTATTTTTATGATTGTAGTAGTGAAACAAAATATAAAGTTTTTAGAAAAAAAAATTTGGGGTTGTGTCTCCAATTTCCAAGCCGCGTAACGTTTTCATTTATCAGTCGATGGAGCCGTGTGATGGCTTATTTTTTTTTGCGGAAA
The DNA here is from genome assembly GCF_048569485.1 of Anomaloglossus baeobatrachus. NCBI lineage: Eukaryota > Metazoa > Chordata > Amphibia > Anura > Aromobatidae > Anomaloglossus > Anomaloglossus baeobatrachus. The sequence continues at coordinate 688,462,981 of NC_134354.1, forward strand.
GATGATATTTTTATTGATACCACTTTGGGATAGATATGACATTTTGATCGCTTGTTACAGCATTTTTTTTGTGCTATTGCAGCGACCCAAAAACGTAATTTTGACATCCTTGAATTTATTTTGTTTAGTGTTTACCCTTGTTTTAATTATTTTTATATTTTGAGAGATCAAACTTTTCTAAATGCGGGAATACCATGGGTATTTTTTTGTTTTTTTTATCTTTATTACTAATAGGGCAAAAGGTAATTTGAACTTTTATTTTATTTTTTCATATTTTTTATACTTTTCATTGTCTTTAATATTTCCCCTAGGGGACTATCACCTGCGATTGTCTGATTGCTTGTGCTATATTCAGCAATGCCACTGCATTGCTGTACATAGTGAAAATCACAGTCTCCCTTAGGGCTCATGTGCACATACCTGCTGAATATTCTGCAGCGATTTGACAGCACATGTGCGCTTCAAATCGCTGAAGAAACACTGTATAATGAATGCAGGTTTTTTTGAAGAAAAAAGCCGATTTCATGCGCTCTGGCTGCTGCCCCCACCATAGACAGAGTGGGAGCTGCATCCAGAGCACACAAATTAATTGACATGTTCATTTTATGAACGCACGGATTTGGGTAAAAATTTTAGCTCCCAAATTGCTGCGTTCATAAAAGCATCAGGCGCACGTATCATGCACAATCTTCATAGATTGTGCAGGGGACGCAGGACGCATGCATTTACGCTGCAGTGCAATACGCAGCGTAAATGCATGTAAGTATGCAACGTGCGCATGAGCCCTTAGGCTATGTGCCCACGGGAGTGTTTACCTGCGGATATATCCGCAGGTACGGCCGCATGTTTCCCGCAGCTGCTCGCCGGAATCTGCAGTTATTTTTAGCTGCGGCAGTACAGCGAAATAGCTGCGGAAAACCTGTGGACATTCATGCGACTTACCTGCAGAAGTCCCGGCCTATATCTGTATAGTGGAGGGACGGGATTTCCGCAGGTAATTCCGCAGAAAGAATTGACATGCAATTATGTGCGGCTGTGAGACATCCGCAGCATATTCCGCAGCCGCACGTATCCGCAGCATGGAAACAGCACTCCCCATGTCCCATAGGATAACATGGGGAGTGTCTGTACATGCTGAAACCTACGGATTTATCTGAAAAATCCAGAGAATCCGCGCATTTTCCGCAGATAAATCCGCAGGTTTAATCTCCCGTGGACACAGGGCCTTAAAGCCCGGCCACAGGCTGGATTTCAAAAGAGCGCTGCTATGACAAGCTCACAGGTCTTCAGCTGACCCCCTGCAACCTGTGATCACATCTTGGGTGCACCGATGGGCGCTTAAAATAGCATACCCCCATGTCAGTGTACTTTAAATCCCGCTGTAAGTTTGACAGTTTGCCACGGAGCTTCACCGATTGTTAGTGGCGGGTCTTGGCTGTAACACATAGCCATTACCTGGCCAGTGAGGGGCGAGCTCAATACGTGAGCCCACTCCATACACCCGCTTCCAACTTGCACCATACATGTACGGTGGATGTCATAAAGGGGTTAACAATATGTGCCTATAATACATTCTTAAGACAGGTGTAACCAGCTTACCACTGTAGTAGCTGAACCCGCTGAGTCAATGTACAACATCTCACTCCGGATAAGGCCTCTGCCACATTCACGTGAAAATCACGCACGTGCCGAGAGACACGTATTTTCCCTGCGTGTTGCGTGCAGGTAAGTACGTGTCTCTGGTACGTGCGGGACACGTGTGTTCTACGTGTGCTATCCGCGATAGCACACGTAGAACCGGTAATTATTATACTCACCTGGTCCTTCCTGATGTCCGCGCTGCTGTCCGTGGTGCTGATCTTCGGTCTCCAGCCCACCCGTCTCCCCGCTGCTGCTGCTGCCAGGCAGTGAAGTGAATATTCTATGAGATTAATGAGCGGCGGTCGGCAGCAAGAGGCAGCAGCGGCAGAGACAGGAGGGCAGGAGAAGGTGAGTTAATGTTTTTTTTATTTTTCACTGACACGTGTGTTTTCTCCGGCGCGTGTCACACGGGACCGCATCCACACTACACCCGTGTAGTACGGGTGCGGGCCGTGTGACACCCGTGCTGCCGGCGAAAAAACGGACATGTCAGCGCTTTGAAAATCGCACACACGTACAAACGCACACGGACACACGTTCCGTGTGGTTTTACGTGTGTGTGCCTGCTACCATAGGGTGACATTGCTGTACGTGTCTCCGTGCCGCCGGTATGTGTAAAAAATGACAAACACGTGCCGGCGGCACGGATGTGTAGCGGAGGCCTAAAGGTGTGAGTCCCACCCGATGCAATCAGAAGAATAGAGAGGAAATCCAGCGAACAGGCTGAATTGGGTGAGTATATAAAATTACTCTCTTTATTTTCAAATTGTCATTAAAAATCCATACAAAAACTGTATATATGCAGCATTAACAATCTGACAAGAGGTGCAGCTAATGCGACAATGCGTTTTGGCTTTCTGGAAGCCTTCTTCAAGGTCACAAAATTATTAAGAGGGAATTGCTGCAAATCAACAATACTTTTTTAGGCTCACAAGGTGGCATCAGCTGACAAAACGTTTGTGGGCTAATCACTGAGCATATTCACACAGGGTAATGCCTACAAATGATTATTCAGCCTCTCACTGGCACATGTAAAGGAGCCTTAAAGAATATTCATAAGGAACAGGCTAACCGCTCCCTCTTGCTGCTAGTTGACAACTTTTTCCATATAAAAAGCTTAGGGAAAAAGCTGTCAATTGTTGCTAAATGGCTCTTCAATATCAAGAACTAAGCTCAGATTTTCAACCTTTTCCTGACATCAGCCATCATGTACGGCGCATGTTGAGTGACAGTGTATAGAGTATACAGTGGGCTCGGGAACTGACTGCGACATTAACTGGGCTCAATGCTGCTGTTGCAGCAATTCATTCGCTCATTGCCCCACTATCATCCCCTGCAACGAAATCAAGGTTTTTAAATGTGTTAAAAAATATATAAAAGTTTTCCCAATACAAAAATCGAATATATAAAGCTGATTGTATGTGTGTATGTATGTATGTGTGTATATATGTATGTCCGCTAAAGGAATCCGCACCGTCGCATTTACAATCACAAAATTTTGCACAGACGCCTCATGTGAATCAGGGAACATCATAGACTATGTTTTGACGGAAAAATGTAACCCTGCGCTTTGCAATTACACTCCAAAATCCTGTCTCCATTAAAGTCAATGGAGATAGGAGCTACAGCTTATTTAACCCCTTCAGCCCCCAGCCTGTTTTCACCTTAAAGACCCGGCCATTTTTTGGAATTCTGACCAGTGTCACTTTGACAGGTTATAACTCTGGAACACTTCAACGGATCCTGGCGATTCTGAGACTGTTTTTTCGTGACATATTGTACTTCATGTCAGTGGTAAATTTAGGCCGATATGTTTTGCGTTTATTTGTGAAAATTTCGGAAATTTGGCGAAAATTTTGAAAATTTTGCAATTTTTAAAATTTGAAATTTTATGCCCATAAATCTGAGAGATATGTCACACAAACTAGTTACTAAATAACATTTCCCACTTGTCTGCTTTACACCAGCGCAATTTTTGAAAAAAAAAAAAAAATTCCGTTAGGAAGTTAGAACGGTTCAAAGTTCATCACCAATTTCTCATTTTTCCAACAAAATTTACAAAAAAAAATTTTTTAGGTACCACATCACATTTGGAGTGATTTGAGAAACCTAGGCGACAGAAAATACCCAAAAGTGACCCCATTCTAAAATCTGCACCCCTCACTCTGCTCAAAACCACATCCAAGAAGTTTATTAACCCTTTAGGAGCTTCACAGCAACCAAAGCAATGTAGACGAAAAAATGAAAATTTTACTTTTTTAACACAAAAATGTTACTTTAGCCATAAAAATTAGTATTTTCACAAGGGTATCAGGAAAAATGCATCATAAAATGTATCGTGCATTTTCTCCTGAGTACGCAGATACCTCATATATGGTGGAAATCAAATGTTTGGGCGCACGGCAGGACTCGGAAGGCAAGGAGCGCCATTTGAATTTTTGAGTGCAAAATTAGCTGCACTCATTAGCGGACACCATGTCGGGTTTGAAGACTCCCTGAGGTGCCTAAACAATGGAGCTCCCCCATAAGTGACCCCATTTTGGAAACTGGAGCCCTCAAATATTTTTTCTAGATGTTTGATGTGCACTTTGAACCCCTGGGGGCTTCACAGAAGTTTATAACGTTGAGCCGTGAAAAGAAAAATTTTTTTTTTTACCACAAACTGTTGCTTCAACCAGGTAGCTTTTTTTATCACAAGGGTATCAGGAAAAAATGCACCAAAAAATGTATTGTGCATTTTCTCCTGAGTACGCAGATACCCCATATGTGGTGGAAATCAAATGTTTGGGCGCACTGCAGGACTCGGAAGGCAAGGAGCGCCATTTTACAGCAAAATTGGTTGGAATTATTAGCGGACGCCATGTTGCGTTTGGAGACCCCCCTGAAGTGCCTAAACAATGGAGCTCCCCCACAATTGACCCCATTTTGGAAACTAGACCCCTCATGGAATTTATCTAGCTGTTTAGTGAGCACTTTGAACCCCTGGAGGCTTCACAAACGTTTGTAATGTTCAGCCGTGAAAATATTTTATTCTTTTTTTTACCACAAAATTGTTTTTTCAAACAGGTAGCTTTTTTTTCCACAAGGCTATCAGGAAAAAATGCACCATAAAATGTATTGTGCAATTTCTCCTGAGTACACAGGTACCTTATATGTGGTGGAAATCAATTGTTTGGGCGTACGGCGGGGCTCAGAAGAGAAGGAGCGCCATTTCACAGTAAAATTGATTGGAATTATTAGCAGACACCATGTTGCATTTGGAGACCCCCTGAGGTGCCTAAACAATGGAGCTCCCCCACATGTGATCCCATTTTGGAAACTAGACCCCCCCATACCAAAAAAATTAGTTTGGCGAAATAAAAAATACAGACATCAGTAAAAAAAAAAAAAAATGAGCACCTGCCACTAAGACCAGTGCCAAATGTGAGAGCAATGCACGAGTCTCGCATCGCATCATCCACTGCAGTCTGGAAGCGAGCAACTGCGCTGGATAATGCGATGCGAGAGGGCGGGGTGGCAGATGAGAAAGGGCGCAGCGGATGGAAAATGGGAAAGGGCGCAGCGGGTGGAGGAGCGGCAGAGGATGGGAAAGGGCGCAGCGGATGGATGATGGGAAATGGCGCAGCGGATGGATGATGGGAAATGGCGCAGCGGATGAAGGAGCGGCGGAGGATGGGGGGGAGGTGAGATGGCGATACCTACCTTACAGGATGGATCTAGGCAGCAGGATCACAGCAGACAGAAGAGGCAGCAGATGAAGGAGGCAACAGATTGAGGAGGGTGAGAGGGGGCAGTAGATGGAGGATGGGAGAGAGCAGGCAGCAGATCGGGGAGAGGGGCAGAGTCTGATGGGAGAGAGAGATGGCACATGGAGGAGAGGGGGCCCCGGGGGGAGGGTGGCTTGCAGCACATGTGGGGGGAGGGTGGCTTGCAGCACATGTGGGGGGAGGGTGGCTTGCAGCAAATGTGGGCCAGCCACCCTCCCCCCACATGTGCTGCAAGCCACCCTCCCCCCACGTGGGGGGAGGGTGGCTTGCAGCACATGGAGGGATAGGAGGTGTGGCGATTGAGAAGGGGCAGTCGATGAAGGAAGCGGCGGCGGCCGCCGATCGGGAACAGTGGGGGCCGATTCGGGGGCAGCAGCGGCTGAAAAAGGTGGGTGCGACGGCGGCAGGGACAGTGGCGAGCGTGGCGGCGGGGACAGCGGTGGATCGGGAGCGGCGGCGGGGACAGCGGTGGATCGGGAGCGTGGCGCCGGGGACAGCGGTGGATCGGGAGTGGCGGCGGGGACAGCGGTGGATCGGGAGCGTGGCGCCGGGGACAGCGGTGGATCGGGAGCGGCGGCGGGGACAGCGGTGGATCGGGAGCGGCGGCGGGGACAGCGGTGGACCGGGAGCGTGGCGCCGGGGACAGCGGTGGATCGGGAGCGTGGCGCCGGAGACAGAGGTGGATCGGGAGCGTGGCGCCGGGGACAGCGGTGGATCGGGAGCGGCGGCGGGGACAGCGGTGGATCGGGAGCGTGGCGCCGGGGACAGCGGTGGATCGGGAGCGTGGCGCCGGGGACAGCGGTGGATCGGGAGCGTGGCGCCGGGGACAGCGGTGGATCGGGAGCGTGGTGCCAGGGACAGTGGCGAGCGTGGCGGCGGGGACAGCGGTGGATCGGGAGCAGCGGCGGGGCGATCGGAGACAGCGGCGGGGACAGCGGTGGATCGGGAGCAGCGGCGGGGCGATCGGGGACAGGGGCGGGCGGCGGGGGCAGCAACTTACCGCTCTCCTCGGCTTCCAGGGACGGTCACAGGCCACAGATCCACATTGATTGGAGAGAGCGGTCACAAGACCGGTCTCTCCAATCAGAGCTGGGGGCGGGTGAAGCATCGATCACCCAGCTCCAGCCAATGGCCAGTGCTACAGCAGCACTGATCAGGGCTGGATTTCAATGTTCCAGCCATTTTCAATGGCTGGAACATTACAGTGACTGTAATTGGCTGAGCGGCGTTCGTCAGCCAATCACAGCCTCTGTAGGTTCGGGGAGGAGGCACCACCCCTCCTGAGGTCAGGCAGAGGTCCCCTCCTTCCTGAATCTACAGTTTAATTAAACAAATTTCACTCCCCGGGGCTCCGGGACCCCGATTTAGCCATGACGTACTGGGTACGTCATGGGTCGTTTAGCACCATGTCACCATGACGTACCCAGTACGTCAAAGGTCGTTAAGGGGTTAATAGCAGCTGTGATTGGTTGCTATAGGAACAAAATAAATTGTTAGTATAAGAAGCTTATGTGTAAGGTAATAAGATGTCGGTGGGGAGACGGATAGAGAGACAGAAAGAGACAGACAGAGACACAGACAGAGACTGACAGACAGTCAAAGAGACAGAGACAGATAGGGAAAGAGATAGACATAGGGGGAAAAGAGACAGAGAGGGAAAGAGACAGAGGGGAAAAGAGACAGACCTGGAACGAGACAGACAGACACAGAGACAGAGAGACAGACAGAGAGACTGATACAGAGACAGACAGAGAGATAGACACAGACAGACATGGATAGAGACTGACAGAGAGAAAAGAGACAGACACAGACAGAGCCACACACACAGACACACACAGAGACAGACACACAGACAGAAAGAGATAGACAGACAGACACAGACAGACTGGGAGAGAGACAAAGAGGCAGTTACTAATCCCGGGCAACGCCCGGGTACTACAGCTAGTAAAAAATATAAATAAAAATAAAGTATATTCAGAGTTTCCATGTCTGCAAAAGTCTGGACTATTAAAATATAAACTTCTATGGTAAACTCTGTAGAGAAGACCCCCAAAGATCAGAATTTCTCCCCCAAATAATCAGAACATTATATGTACCATGCAAAAACAAACTCTCATACAGCTCCACCTACAGAAAATAAAAATAAACCAATTTTTTAATTTAAAAAATGTCAGAATTTTTAATTCTGACATTTGCTGACCTTTGTGTGTGTATGTATATACTGTGTGCGTATATACAGTTAGGTCCAGAAATATTTGGACAGTGACACAAGTTTTGTTATTTTAGCTGTTTACAAAAACATGTTCAGAAATACAATTATATATATAATATGGGCTGAAAGTGCACACTCCCAGTTGTAATATGAGAGTTTTCACATCCAAATCGGAGAAAGGGTTTAGGAATCATAGCTCTGTAATGCATAGCCTCCTCTTTTTCAAGGGACCAAAAGTAATTGGACAAGGGACTCTAAGGGCTGCAATTAACTCTGAAGGCGTCTCCCTCGTTAACCTGTAATCAATGAAGTAGTTAAAAGGTCTGGGGTTGATTACAGGTGTGTGGTTTTGCATTTGGAAGCTGTTGCTGTGACCAGACAACATGCGGTCTAAGGAACTCTCAATTGAGGTGAAGCAGAACATCCTGAGGATGAAAAAAAAAGAAAAAATCCATCAGAGAGATAGCAGACATGCTTGGAGTAGCAAAATCAACAGTCGGGTACATTCTGAGAAAAAAAGGAATTGACTGGTGAGCTTGGGAACTCAAAAAGGCCTGGGCGTCTACGGATGACAACAGTGGTGGATGATCGCCGCATACTTTCTTTGGTGAAGAAGAACCCGTTCACAACATCAACTGAAGTCCAGAACACTCTCAGTGAAGTAGGTGTATCTGTCTCTAAGTCAACAGTAAAGAGAAGACTCCATGAAAGTAAATACAAAGGGTTCACATCTAGATGCAAACCATTCATCAATTCCAAAAATAGACAGACCAGAGTTAAATTTGCTGAAAAACACCTCATGAAGCCAGCTCAGTTCTGGAAAAGTATTCTATGGACAGATGAGACAAAGATCAACCTGTACCAGAATGATGGGAAGAAAAAAGTTTGGAGAAGAAAGGCAACGGCACATGATCCAAGGCACACCACATCCTCTGTAAAACATGGTGGAGGCAACGTGATGGCATGGGCATGCATGGCTTTCAATGGCACTGGGTCACTTGTGTTTATTGATGACATAACAGCAGACAAGAGTAGCCAGATGAATTCTGAAGTGTACCGGGATATACTTTCAGCCCAGATTCAGCCAAATGCCGCAAAGTTGATCGGACGGCGCTTCATAGTACAGATGGACAATGACCCCAAGCATACAGCCAAAGCTACCCAGGAGTTCATGAGTGCAAAAAAGTGGAACATTCTGCAATGGCCAAGTCAATCACCAGATCTTAACCCAATTGAGCATGCATTTCACTTGCTCAAATCCAGACTTAAGACGGAAAGACCCACAAACAAGCAAGACCTGAAGGCTGCGGCTGTAAAGGCCTGGCAAAGCATTAAGAAGGAGGAAACCCAGCGTTTGGTGATGTACATGGGTTCCAGACTTAAGGCAGTGATTGCCTCCAAAGGATTCGCAACAAAATATTGAAAATAAAAATATTTTGTTTGGTTTATTTGTCCAATTACTTTTGACCTCTTAAAATGTGGAGTGTTTGTAAAGAAATGTGTACAATTCCTACAATTTCTATCAGATATTTTTGTTCAAACCTTCAAATTAAATGTTACAATCTGCACTTGAATTCTGTTGTAGAGATTTCATTTCAAATCCAATGTGGTGCCATGCAGAGCCCAACTCGCGAAAATTGTGTCGCTGTCCAAATATTTCTGGACCTAACTGTATATATATATATATATATATATATATATATATATTCAAAGTGGGCCACCATATACATATATATATATATATATATATATATATATATATATATATATATATATGTGGCCCACTTTGAAATCGGCTATTTTGTATTTTGGATCCAACCTTATTTTTTCTAATGGGAAGAGGGTCCTGTAACACATCAAACTTATTGAGAATTTCACAAGGAAAACAATGGTGTGCTTGGTTTTAATGTAACTTTATTCGTTCATTAGTTATTTACAATGTTATGAACCACTTGTAAAATGTGTTCAAAGTGCTGCCCATTGTGTTGTATTGTCAATGCAACTTCTTCTCCCACTCTTGACGCACTGATAGCAACAAAGCAGAAGAAATGCTAGCACAGGCTTCCAGTATCCGTTGTTTCAGATGCTGCACGTCTTATATCTAGACAGCATAGACAATTGCCTTCAGATGACCCCAAAGATAAAAGTCTAAGGGGGTCAGATCGGGAGACCTTGGTGGTCATTTAACTGGCCTACGATGACCAATCCACTTTCCAGGACACTGTTCATGTAGGAATGCTCAGACCTGCCACCAATAATGTGATGGTGCACCACCACATTATAAGCCACCTGTGTAATCAAGTCTCTGTATAAATGCACCTGCTCTGTGATAGTCTCAGGGTTCTGTTTAAAGCGCAGAGAGCATCATGAAGACCAAGGAACACAAAAGGCAGGTCCGTGATACTGTTGTGGAGAAATTTAAAGCTGGATTTAGTTACAAAAAGATATCCAAAACTTTAAATATCCCAAAGAGCACTGTGCAAGCGATCATATTGAAAAGGAAAAAGTATCATACCACTGCAAATCTACTAACACCGGGCCGTCCATCCAAACTTTCATCTCAAACAAGGAGAAGACTGATCAGAGATGCAGCCAAGAGGCTCATGATCACTCTGGATGAACTGCAGAGATCTACAGCTGAGGGTTCCTATGGGGTCCCTAACCAAATTTTACCTCTATATGCGGTTAAAACCTGCTTGTGTGCATGGGTACCTAACCAAATATTACCTCTATATGTGGTTGAAACCTGCTTGTGTATGGGAAGCAAGGGACCTGGCTATGTAGGAAATTGAATAAACATGGCTAAAGGGCGGGACTGGGTTCTCAGACAGAAAAAACTGCATAACAATCAAAAAGACTGCTGGAACACTATTGTAAATGTGAACAGGGTGCTAGCTAAAATATACGCAATCTATATGAAGTGAAAGCTGCACACCAAATTCAGAGAAATATGAACAAGCATAACTGCTTTATAATACATAAGGAATGAAAAATACAATTAGCCATATGAAAAATTGAAAAAATTGAAATGTGACCGCCTTTTAGCCATGTTTATTCAATTTCCTATATAGCCAGGTCCCTTGCTTAGGGACACCATAAATAAGAGATTACCGTGAAGTTGGTTATGGGGCAGTAATGAATTGATCAATACATTAGCTAAATATCTCTTTTTTCAAATAATCCTCAGCAGTTATGCAATGTCACATTTCAATGTTTTCAATTTTTCATATGGCTAATTGTGTTTTTCATTCCTTATGTATTATAAAGCAGTTATGCTTGTTCATATTTCTCTGAATTTAGTGTGCAGCTTTCACTTCAGAAAAATTCAAAAGGAGCCGAATACAATCGCGAGGCACTGTTGCTATTCACCACCCCAAAGTCAGTACTTTAAGTTGCTTTTAGATTAATTTTCAAATTCTCAATTGAATTTTGACTGGGCCACCCCAATACATTTACACATTACCCCTTAAACCATTCAAGTGTTGCTTTAGCAGTAGCTCTGGGTCATTGTCTTGTAAGGTGAACCGCCATCCCAGTCTCAAATCACTGACAGACTACACAGGTTTTGCTCAAAAATTTCTCTGTATTTCGCAGCATCCATCATCGCCTTGACTCAAACCATTTTCCCTGTCACTGCTGCAGAAAAACATCCCCACATAATGATACCACCACCACCATGTTTCACTGTGGGTATGGTATTCTTTGGGTGATGAGCTGTGCTGGTTTGGTGCCAGACATAGCATTTACCTTGATGGACAATAGTTCAATTTTGGTCTCATCTGACCACAGCACCTTCCTCAATACATTTGGGGAGTCTCCGACATGCCTTCTCGCAAACTGAAAACCAACCTTCCAATTTTGTGCTGTAAGTAAAGGCTTTTTTCTGGCCACTCTTAGATAAAGGCCAGTTCTATGGAGTGTACAGCTTATTGTGGTCGTATGGACAGATACTCCAGTCTCTGCTTAGGAAATCTGCAGCTCCTTCAGGGTTACCTTTGGTTTCTTTCCTACCTCTCTGATTAATACCCTTCTTGCCCAGGCTCAGAGTTTTGGTGGGCGGCCCTCTCTTAGCAGGCTTGTTGTGGTACCATGTTCTTTCCATTTGATGATAATGGATTTGGTGGTGCTCCAGGTCATCATCAGAGATTGGGATATTTTTTTAGAATCCAACCTTGACTTCTCAACATCTTTGTCCCTGATTGTGGAGATCTCCATCGTCTTCATGTGTTGTTTGGTTAGTGGTGCCTCTTGCCTAATAGTGTTGCAGCCTCTGTGGCCTTTCAGAAAAGGTGTGTATATACTGACAGAACATGTGACATCATGAAATTTCCACCCCTTTTACGTCTAAAGACGCTGCTGAACTGTGCGGTTTTGGTGTTTTTTTTTTCTTTATATGCTTCAGGATTCACATCTGCACCAAACATGTATTAAATAAGGGAGACAATGCATAAAAATACCGCAAACACGCAATAATCAGAGAAGAATGTTATTACGATTGTGGCGCCGACACCTGTAGAAAAAAACGCAGCATTTACGCTACATGTGAACACGGCCTCAACAATACATTTTTATTACATTTTTAATGGGTTTTAAAAAAGAAAAATAATAATTTGCACCTTTTTTTACACCATTTACCGATCCCCATAAATAATATGATCGCTGTTTTGTTCAGGTCGTTAGGGTTACAGGGACACCAAATATGTCCATGTTATTTGCTGATTTGTGATGTTTATTATTTTATAAAACAGTGTAATAAAATGACATTATTCTATTTTTTTTTATTATTTTTAGTAAATTTTATTAGAAAAAAACCCTCTTTTCCTCTCCCTCTAGAATACAGGATATAGAGATGCTGCTCTGTACAGTGGAGCTCTATGTCCTGTGTACGCTGCTGTGTAATCAGAGGCTGCATTGTAAGCTCATCTATATAAAATCCTCCCTCTTACATCATCATTCCTTGTGGCTCAGCAGTTAAGGGCTGCTGGACACATGTTAAAAATTGCAGGTTTGAATCCAAGGTGGTGAAAATAAAGACATTTTTTATATTATATATATATCTTTGTATTTTTTCACCTCATTTCTTTATAGTAGTTTTATGGGAACAAATGAATGTGACTCTTTCCTTCACCTACAAAGAAATGCAGTATCTATCTATCTATCTATCTATCATATATCTATTATATATCTATTTATCATGTATCTATCATGCATCATCTCTCTATCTATATCTATCTATCATGTATCTATCATGTATGTATCAATTATCTATCATGTATCTATCTATTATCTATCTATCATGTATCTATCTATCTATCCCTCTATCCATCCATCTATCCATATACCATGTATCCATCTATCTATCCATATATTTATGTATCCATCTATCTATGTATCTATCTATCCATGTATCCATCTATTTATCCATGTCTCTATCCACCTATCTATCCATCTATCAATGTATCTATCTATCCATCTATCTATCTATGTATCTATCTATCTATGTATCCATCCATCCATGTATCCATCCATCCATCCAGCTACTGCAATACAGAGGTCAAGATTACCAAATCTTCCAATGTCTTTCATTAGAAGCAGTGGCTCACTGGTAGAGCTGCTGCCTATGGACAATGAGGTCATGACTGTGAGTCCCGCGGTCCAGGTAAAACAGAGCAGATGAGAATTTTATTTAATTTATTCACTGCACTGAGGGTAGGAGCTGGGACAACAGCTTAGAGCCGCGGGATTGAGGGAGAGAGCTTTCAAATCGGGACAGTCCCGCAGAATCCGGGACGGTTGGGAGGTATGCTAAGCATGCGACTTATGAAGGCAATTACTTGCACCAATTTTTTTAGGCATTTCACAGCAAAAGGAGTGAATACATAAGCACACGACATTTTTTATTTTATCCCATAAATTTAGTTTTTTACTATATTTTTCTCACTTCACTTCCCCAACTTGGACTATTTAGTGCTGATGCATCACACACAAATCGGATTACAAAAATATTTAAACACAGGTTGTAATATAACAAAATAGGTAAATAGCCAAGGGGGTGAATACTTTCACAAGGCACTTGCAAAGAAAAAATCCGGCTTGTTCATGTTCATACACCTTTATGGATTTTAATTACTATGAGGGATTTTTTGAAAAAAAAAATCTTGAATAAGGAGGTTTTGTTGCCGGATTTTTTCTTTGCAATTACCCCCAGCCTCTTTTGTCTTCCGTGCACCGTCTGGCCTTCTCTATAGAATGATCCATGCTTCATGAATGATCTACATCCAATGGTGAGCTGTATAAATTTTTGTTGTTTCACAAGGCACTGTATATACTAGGATTAGGGACATATATACCAGGATGGGCCCATGATGTGGGACATACAGCTGGAACCAGAAGTTTACAAAAACTATCTAATAAGGAACATATCTATGTTTTTCTCACTATCTGACATGAAATCAGAATAAACCTTTCCCATTTTAGGTCAATTATGAACCAAAATGATTTATATTTGCCAAATGCCAGAATAATGAGAGAGAGAGAAAGTTTTAAGGCATTTTTATTACTTTCTGCAAAGTCAAAAGTTTACATACATTTCATTAGTATTTGGTACCTTTGCCCTTAAACTGTATGACTTGGGTGAAACATATTTGATATCCTTAATGGATCTCCTTCCACAAGCTTCTCACAATAGTTAGTAGGAATTTGGGCCATTTCCTCCTGACAGAACTGGTGTAACTGAGCCATATTTGTAGGTCGCTTTACTTGCACGTACTATTTCAGCTTTGCCCATAAATTTTCAATAGGATTGAGATCAGGGTTTTATGATGGCCACTCCAAAACATACAGTATATACCAGGAGAGGAATATATATATATATATATATATATATATACACACCAGGAGGGGGGAAAGTATACACCAGGATAAGGGATAGTATATACCAGGAGGGGCCTAGGAGAGGAACATATATACCAGGAGGGGGACAGTATGCACCCGGATGGGGGACATATATTCCAGAATGGGGGACATATTTACTGGGATGAGGGACATATCAGGATGGAGGGCATATATACCAGTATGGGGGACATATTTACCAGGTAGGAGCCCAGGATCGGGTACATTAGAACAGAATGGGGGACATTACTACATAATGGGGGGAGGGCAACTAGTATGTCTTTATAGGATTTAGAACGCTAAATAAATATATATATATATATATATATATATATATATATGTATATATATATATATAGTATATAAACCGTACACTGATTTATTTTTAGGTTTTCTTATTGGACTGTAGGTAACATAAAAAAATTACTTTCCCTTGCAACAGCTGACAATTATTTTCCCATGATAATGTTGTATCTTATTCATTTACTGCAGAATTATCCGCCAGACAAGTCTTCTGAATTCAATTAGGAGATTTTCAGTCTTTGTGCGTTTCCAAGCAATACTTTTATACATCTGTGTCGGTATGCCCCCTTGTGGTAAGTAGGACATGTGCACTGACGAAGAAATGCTGCTTTGTTACTTGTTGTTCTTGATTTAACGAGAGAAGACATATCTTGGTTTTGGTTTTTTTTTGTTTTTTTTAAAGACATCCCACGGATTTAATAGGGACAGGCAGAAAAAAAGCATAAACTTGATATACGCGGTAATAACGCTGTCAAAACACTTGGAGGGAAGCAACGTACAGTAGAAGCTTAACATATTTTTATGGAATGATTTTAGAAATCTGCAGGCAAACATACAGTAATTGACTTTGGGGGGCCTCTCATTTGGACTCCTGCCCTTCTGAAGTGGTGAAGCACACAATTTCTTCAAATGTGTCCGGGAGAGAATAACTTTCCAGCGAACCTGTCACCAGGTTTTCCCCATATGAAGTACTTCCAGAATCTTTCAGCCCTCTTTACAGAATTCTGATATATACTGTATGTACCCAATGCACTCTGCAAGACATAAAAACAGCTTCTATTTTACTCATAGATAGGGCAGGCCAGTCTGATGGCCGTCTCTGATCTTCATCCGGTGCCTCCTCCCTTCTTACGATCGCAACCCCCTTCCGTGCTTTGTGTGGATGATGCGTCATACATCATCCACACAGTCTACTCCATCACGCTCCTGAGCAGGCGCACTTCTCACTGCCATACTAAGGGCAGCATCAAGTACTATAATGTGCATGAGTGGGGAAAGGCCAGAGAGCGCCAATAACCCGTAGGTAAAGCTGGCACATGCACACTACAGTATTTTGGCAGAGAGATGTGCGCCTGCACAGGAAGGAAATAGAGCACACTGTGTGTTGCTGACGTAGGACGCGTCATCCACACGAAGCAAGAAGGAGGATGGTGATTATAAGAAAAGAGTTGGTGACAGATCAAGACCAGAGACGTCCATTGGACCGAACCGCCCTGCCTGTGAGCAAAATGAAAGCTCTTTTTGTGCCTTGCAGAGCAGATTGGGGACATATAAGCAGCATTGCACAATGCCGTAATAGAGGGCTACAAGATGCTGACCATACTTTATATGGGGAAACCTGGTGACAGGTTCCATTTAATGATATTCCATGTACTGGAAGTCGTTTTGAGAGTTGAGAGCTGTAGACATTAGTGCCCTGATAGAAAATGAGTTTGCCTATTGTGGCTAAGATGGACAAAAGATTAGCGCAACCTGTGACTGCATGAAAAGGGTTAAAAATAGTAAACTGATTGGAATGGAAGATCCACCGCTTTTATTAAAAACTAGAAGGTGGCCCGATTCTAACGCATCGGGTATTCTAGAATTTACTGTGCAGTTAATGTGTGATTTTTGTTATATATATATATATATATAGATGTTGTTATGTGCAGTTACCAAGTGTTTGTGTAGGGCACTGTAAATGTTCTAGGTGTTGTCTGGGTGGGGGAGGGGGGTGAGAGCGGTGTTGTTTGTGTGTTGCGTTGTGTGTGTTGCGTTGTTTGTGGAGCGCTGTGTGTCTGCAGCATTGTGTGTGTGTGTGGTGCTGTGTGTGTTGCGCGGTTTGAGTGTGTGTGTGGGGTGCGTGTGTGTGTGTTTTGGGGGAGGTATGTTTTGTGCAGTGTGTGTGTGTGTGTGTGTTGCGTGGTATGTGCGTATATTTGTGTGTGCCGCGGTGTTTGTGTGTTGGGTGTTGTGTGTGTGCGACATTGTCTGTGTGTGTTGGTGTCTGTTTAAGGCGGTGTTTGTGTTTCCAAGTGTGTGTGTGTGGTGTGTTGCGCGGTGCGTGTGTGGCAGTGTGTGTGTGTTTTGGGGGGAGGTATGCACCCCCATCGTGCTCCATCCCCCATGCTGCGCATCTCCCATCGTGCTCCATCCCCCATGCTGCGCACCCCCCATCGTGGTCCATCCCCCATGCTGTGCACCCCCATCGTGCTCCATCCCCCATGCTGCGCACCCCCATCGTGCTTTATCCTCGATGCTGCGCACCCCCATCATGCTCCATCCCCCATGCTGCATACCCCTATCGTGCTTCATCCCCTCATGCTGTGCACCCCCCATCGTGCTTCATCTTCCCATGCTGCGCACCCCCCATCGTGCTTCATCCCCACATGCTGCGCACACCCCATCGTGCTTCATCCTCCCATGCTGCGCACCCTCCATCGTGCTTCATCCCCCCATGCTGCGCACCCCCCATCGTGCTCCATTCCCCATGCTGCGTACCCCTCAGAGAGGAGAATAATAGGAGGACTATAATAGGAGGCGTATAATAGGAGGAGTAGTCCTGGGGAGAGAAGTATAATAGGAGGAGTAGTCCTGGGTGGAGAGGAGTATAATAGGAGGAGTAATCCTGGGTGGAGAGGAGTATAATAGGAGGAGTAATCCTGGGGGGAGAGTAGTATAATAGGAACAGTAGTCCTGGCGAGAGAAGTATAGTAGGAGGAGTAGTCTTGAGTGGAGAGGAGTATAATAGGAGGAGTAATCCTGGGGGGAGAGGAGTATAATAGGAGTAGTAGTCCTGGGGAGAGAGGAGTATAATAGGAGGAGGAGTCCTGAAGGTGAGGAGTATAATAGGAGGAGTAGTCCTGGGGGGAGAGGAGTATAATAGGAGGAGTAGTCCTGGGGGGAGAGGAGTATAATAGGAGGAGTAGTCCGGGGGAGAGGAGTATAATAGGAAAAGTAGTTGTCGCGGGCGCTCGGGTCCGGCGCTGCTGCGGCTGCTCGGTGGCTCGAGTGGTGGGCCAGATCCGGAGACTCGAGCGGCGCTCCTCGCCCGTGAGTGAAATGGGTGGTTGGTTTGGGGGATTTAGTCCGTGACGCCACCCGTTTTGTGGTGAAGATGGGCACCACCGCTGCTGGTGACGGGGATCCCGGGAGCGATGGTAGGGAGCAGCTGGGATGTTGTTTTCCCCCTCCGTGGGTAGGGGTCGGTGGTCCCGGGGTCCGGTGGTGAGACGGGGAGGCAGGGTTGGTGAGGTGCAGGGTTGCAGGGACAGCGCGGCGCGGTGCTGGATGGCACGGGTGTACTCACTCAGTAAGAGATGCACAAAGTCCTCGGTAAACCAAACGGCTGGATGGATGGGTCCCGCAGCCGGCTGCAGTGTCTCTCCCCAGACAGGTGATGGCGGCTGTCTTTCCCTGCACCTTGTTTGACTACGATGGATCCACAACGGTAGTCCGCTCCCCGGTGTATGGATGCCGGAGGAGCCCGTTGGCCCGCAGGCGCTGGCCCTTGGATCTCTAACCTTAGGCGGTAGCTGTATACCCTCACGGTGTGGGCTGTTGCCTTCTATCGGGTCTTTGGTTGTTAGGAAACCCCTGGGGTTCCGGTCACACTCGGATTTGACTATTGTCGGCGGCTCCAAGCCTGGTCGGGGTCCGATGGCCCTGCCAGTGTGTGCTGGCTTCACTTCGCTCCCCGGTTGGTACCGGCGGGCCAACGCCCGACCCCGGTCCTACGGTTCCGTGTTGCTTCACCACTCCTGCAGACGGCCACCACCGTCTGCCAACCTTGCTGTTAGTGCCTGGGCCACAAACCCAGACACCAAAGTGTTTACTCCTCACACTTCAACCTCCAACTACTAACTGCTAACTACTAACTGACACTTTACCCGCCTCCAGGCCTGTGAACTCCTTGGTGGGTGGGGCCAACCGCTTGGCTCCGCCCCACCTGGTGTGGACATCAGACCCTGGAGGGAGGCAACAAGAGTTTTGTTTGGCTAATGTTGCTGTCTAGTGGGAGTGGGGGTGTTTGTGTGTTACCTGTGACGACCTGACTAGTCCAGGGCGCCACATTCCCCCTTGGTGAAATGCAGACCGTCCGCGGGCTTCCCGTCTATCACCGGTTTTATTTTTTTTTTTTTTCAAAAACTGTAAAAACATAAATAACATGTAAACATTTCAAACATAAGCATTTTTGTTAGGACACTTTAACGTTGCACATATACTTTAACGTTGCACATATAAAACACATTTTTAATAATAACGGACGGACGGATGTCTTCCGCTCTCCCACCCAAGCAACCTAACCCTGATGCTGCCCTTAAGAAGTGGGCAGCACCCCTTGACCCCAGTCCAGGTTCAGGCTGCCCGAGCGGGAACGGGTATGGTTACTCGCACCCGGCTGTCACTTCAGGGGCCCCACGTCCAGGGGGACCCCTGACCCCCGGAGGATGGCCACCGGTCCTGGTGGTGGCCGGGCCCCAGCCTGCTCTGCTGCGGGCCCTTCCTCCAATCTGCCTCTCCGGAGGCAGCAATGGTTTCCATTCCAACACTTATTTACAAACCCACAAGTTCGTGGGTGGCCTGTCAGTTCTCGGCCATGTCCATGAGTAGTTCCTCATGTGGGTAGTTAAAACACAGAGAGTCCCTCCGGGGACAACTTGCCGGCAACGGCCGGAATAATCACACTGATAATCAGATGAAAAACTCGGTTGATTTTTGTCATTCATTCAAACTGCTGAGGGTCCCAACGGGGACAACTTGCTTGCAACGGAGGACCGCTGCCTTTACTGGGGATCGCCATCGCCGCTTACTTCCTCCGGATCCGCCCTAGGACTGTATGGCGGAGGAGGTGACCGGGGCTGCTTGTGGTCATCATGACTTACTCTTCTCTGGACATCCAGGGCGAACCAGCCCCTCTCTCCCAAGTGGCAGGTATATGTGACCAACTCTCCCGCACAGAGGTCATGCTCCGGATGGCCCAGGGACAGCCGGCTGTGTACATCTCGCCTGGAGAAGAACGCCTCGACCTCCAGGCTTGGCTCGTGAATAAACCCCCATCCACGCCGGGGGTAGAATTGCCGGACTTGACCTTCAAAGATCGGGCCCCGAGCTTCGGGAGAGGCTCTCCGGAGAGCATCCTTTGCCTCCACGGTGCGGGCCAGAATAGCAGCCTTCTCTTTCTCCCAAGCCTCTGTCTCCCGGCCCATCAGGTTTGGCTGCCGCTCCCAACATGGCGGCTCCTCCAGCGCGGGGGTTGGGCCCAGCTGGTACCCCCCGATGCGGGCCATGACCGGCACCTTCTGGTTAGGGGAGCACCGCTATGTCGCGGCCTGCTTTGCTGCCTTGCAGCGGCAACCCTCCGCAGCCTCAGCCGAGGCCTGGAGTTTGAGAGCGGTCAGCGTCACCTTCCGGGCTTGAGGCGGGCTACCCCCCACCTCTGTAATGGCCAGGCGGACTGCCGGGGCCTCTTCGGGTGCAGCCGCCTCCAAGCTGGATGGCTCCCTTTGGGGAGCGGGCACATTCCAGGGGAGCGGGGTCGGGGCTGGCCGGACAAGTTGTCGTTCGCGGGCTGCACCTGCAAGTGGATCTTCGCAGGCGGGAGTGATGTCATCTGTTGTCGGGTTCGGGAGCAGCGGGCCGGCCAGCAGGGTGGCGCCGACCAATACGGGCAGAGGGGAACGCAGCTGGCTGAGCGACGGCAGACCGGGCCCCTCGGCCATAGCGACCGGTCCCTCCGGGGCACAGGGGCGTGGGTCACTCACCCGCTCCTCTGATTCTGCTCTCGCCTCACGAGCCTGCACGGTCATCACCACTTCCACCATTCCAGCCTCCCATTCTTGCACCAGGAGCTGGAGCGGGGTCTGCAGCCTGCGGCTTAACTGGGTCACCCGAGTCTCCACCCACGCCGCTGTTCCGGGCGTGGGCCTGCTGGACGAGACGGACATCCTACTTGCTCGGCCTCCAGGAACGGGATATCTTGCAGAGTCCTGACGTCCCCGCTTGCTATAGCCTCGGCTACATTAGGCAGACACACACCCGCCCCCCCTTGGTTCTCTTCAGCACTTCCGTTTGTTGGGGGCGGGGCTTCACTTTCGCGCCTTCCCTGCTCGGAGAAGACGCTCGAGCAGGAGATTTTCGCGCCAAGATGGCGGCGCTTCAAAATTTTCGGAAAGACACCGCTGGCGGAGATCACAAGGCACACTTCTACTGGTAAGTAGATGGGTTCAATCCTGTTCGTGACGCCAAGTTGTCGCGGGCGGGGAGGACGCCGCCGCTGCTGGTCGCTCGCTAACGCTCGGGTCCGGCGCTGCTGCGGCTGCTCGGTGGCTTGAGCGGTGGGCCGGATCCGGGGACTCGAGCAGCGCTCCTTGCCCGTGAGTGAAAGGGGTGGTTGGTTTGGGGGATTTAATCCGTGACGCCACCCACGGGTTGTCGTGAAGATGGGCACCACCGCTGCTGGTGACGGGGATCCCGGGAGCGATGGTAAGGAGCAGCTGGGATGTTGTTTTCCCCCTCCGTGGGTAGGGGTCGGTGGTCCCGGGGCCCGTTGGTGAGATGGGGAGGCAGGGTTGGTGAGGTGCAGGGTTGCAGGGACAGCGCGGTGCGGTGCCGGATGGCACAGGTGTACTCACTCAGTAAGAGATGCACAAAGTCCTCGGTAAACCAAACGGCTGGATGGACGGGTCCTGCAGCCGGCCGCAGTGTCTCTCCCCAGACAGGGGATGGCGGCTGTCTTTCCCTGCACCTTGATGTACCTGTTTGACTACAATGGATCCCCAACGGTAGTCCGCTCCCCGGTGTATAGATGCCGGAGGAGCCCGTTTGCCCGCAGGCGCTGGCCCTTGGTTCTCTAGCCTTAGGCGGTAGCTGTATACCCTCACGGTGTGGGTGGTTGCCTTCTATCGAGTCTTTGGTTGTTAGGAAACTCCTGGGGTTCCGGTAACACTCGGATTTGACTATTGTCGGCGGCTCCAAGCCTGGTCGGGGTCCGATGGCCCTGCCTGTGTGTGCTGGCTTCACTTCGCTCCCCGGTCGGTACCGGCGGGCCAACGCCCGACCCCGGTCCTACGGTTCCGCGTTGCTTCACCACTCCTGCAGACGGCCACCACCGTCTGCCAACCTTGCTGTCAGTGCCTGGTCCACAAACCCAGACACCAAAGTGTTTACTCCTCACACTTCAACCTCCAACTACTAACTGCTAACTACTAACTAACAATTTTCCCGCCTCCAGCCCTGTGAACTCCTCAGTGGGTGGAACCAACCGCTTGGCTCCGCCCCACCTGGTGTGGACATCAGACCCTGGAGGGAGGCAAGAAGGGTTTTATGTTTGACTAATGTTGCTGTCTAGTGGGGGTGGGGGTGTTTGTGTGTTACCTGTGACGACCTGGCTAGTCCAGGGCGCCACATAGTCCTGGGGGGAGAGGAGGATAATAGGAGGAGTAGTCCTGGGGGGAGAGGAGTATAATAGGAGTAGTCCTGGGGAGAGAGGGGTATATTAGGAGTAGTCCTGGGGGGAGAGGAGTATAATAGGAACAATAGTCCTGGGGAGAGAGGAGTATAATAGGAGTAGTAGTCCTGGGGAGAGAGGAGTATAATAGGAGGAGTAGTCCTGGGGGGTGAGGAGTATAATAGGAGGAGTAGTCCTGGGGAGAGAGAGGAGTATAATAGGAGGAGTAGTCCTGAGGGGAGAGGAGTATAATTGGAGTAGTAGTCCTGGGGGGTGAGGAGTCTAATAGGAGGAGTAGTCCTAGGGGGTGAGGAGTCTAATAGGAGTAGTCCTGGGGGGGAGGTGTCTTATATGTGGAGTAGTCCTTGGGGGAGGTGTCTAATAGGTGGAGTAGTCCTGGGGTGAGGTGTATAGGTGCCCAATGTGTGCGGGGGGCGGGGCCGAGCTGGCAACGTGTGGGGGGGGCGGGGCCAAGCGGGCATCATGTGCGGGGGCGGGGCCGAGAGGGCAACGTGTGCGGGGGCGGGGCCGAGCGGCCAACATGTGCGGGGGGCGGGGGCCGAGTGGCTACTGTGTGCGGAGGGTGGGGCCGAGCGGCCAATGTGTGCACGGGGCGGGGCCGGGCCGAGCAGCCAATGCGTGTGCGGGGCGGGGTCGGGCCGAGCGGCCAATGCATGCGGGGGGCGGGGCTGGGCCGAGCCGAGCGGCCAATGCGACGGTTGTCACTGTAATGACGTCATTTTGGAGCAAGACAGACAGACAGAATAAGGCAATTATATATATAGATGACAACTTTCTCTGTGAATCATAAAGGCAGCTGCTGATTGGTTTCTTCTGCGGAGAGCTGCACAGTTTCAGAAGTGTCAGCACACAGGAGACAGCGTAAAAAGCCACCCGCGAATGGTCTCCTGCTCCCGGCTGCATTGAGCTGCGTGCCGTACCACATTCGCTGCATCCTGAAAGGGCCAGTGTGCGCCAATAACATCTGACTTCAGCCAATGTATAGGAGACCTTAGTTTTTTTGAGATCTCTGCGCCTTAGGCCACCTCCAGATGTCCGTGAGTCACGTATGTGCTCTATGTTTTTCATGGATAGAATACATGCCCATTATAAAGTATGTGGTTGGGCACATGTCTGTGTTTTTCAGCAAAAAATCATAACAACATATCCATTTTTTATTCAAGTCACAGATCAAAATTACTCAAATAAGTCTACAGGTCTGTGAAAATCACAAACAGCACACGGATGGCATCAATGTGTAGTCCATGTTTTGTCCATGGTTAACTATGTAAAGCCAGATTCAGATGATTATATTGAAAATCGGGCCTGTGGCAACTGCAAATAGGCGGACAGGCTTTGTGTGCTCGTCCACATTTCAGATGGGTGTCGGAGCTGCCTTTCATTGCATGCTTTATTCTGGTCTGTAGTAGGGCATGAAAGGATTTTTTTTTACACACAGACCATCGGTCAGTGTGCAAAATTAGCCATGTGCTCTAGCAAACTGGCTACAATGGTTCCATGCATACACAGTGCCTTGCGAAAGTATTCGGCCACCTTGAATATTTCAACCTTTTACCACATTTCAGGCTTCAAACATAAAAATAAAAAATGTTAATGTTATGGTGAAGAATCAACAACAAGTGGGACACAATTGTGAAGTTGAACGACATTTATTGCTCATTTTAAACTTTTGTAAAAAATAAATAACTGAAAATTGGGGCGTGCAATATTATTCATCCCCTTTACTTTCAGTGCAGCAAACTCACTCCAGAAGTTCATTGAAGATCTCTGAATGATCCAATGTTGTCCTAAATGACTGATGATGATAAATATAAGCCCCCTGTGTGTAATCAAGTCTCCGTGTAAATGCACCTGCTCTGTGATAGTCTCAGTGTTCTGTTTATAGCACAGAGAGCATCATGAAGACGAAGGAACACAACAGGCAGGTCCGTGATACTGTTGTGGAGAAGTTTAAAGCTGGATTTGGTTACAAAAAGATTTCTAAAACTTTAAACATCCCAAGGAGCACTGTGCAAGCGATCATATCGAAATGGAAGGAGTATCATACCACTGCAAATCTACCTAGACCCGGCCGTCCATCCAAACTTTCATCTCAGACAAGGAGAAGACTGATCAGAGATGCAGCCAAGAGGCCCATGATCACTCTGGATGAACTGCAGAGATCTACAGCTGAGGTGGGAGAGTCTGTCAATAGGACAACAATCAGTCGTACACTGCAAAAATCTGCCTTTTATGGGAGTGGCAAGGAGAAAGCCATTTCTTAAAGATATCCATAAAAAGTGTCGTTTAAAGTTTGCCACAAGCCACCTGGGAGACACACCAAACATGTGGAAGAAGGTGCTTTGGTCAGATGAAAGGGAAATCGAACTATTTGGGCACAATACCAAACGATATGTTTGGCATAAAAGCAACACAGCTCATCACCCTGAACACACCATCCCCACTGTTAAACATGGTGGTGGCAGTATCATGGTTTGAGCCTGTTTTGCTTTTAGCAGGGACAGGGAAGATGGTTAAAATTGATGGGAAGATGGATGGAGCCAAATACAGGACCATTCTTGAAGAAAACCTGTTGGAGTCTGCAAAACACCTCAGACTGGGACGGAGATTTGTCTTCCAACAAGACAATGATCCAAAACGTAAAGCAAAATCTACAATGGAATGGTTCACAAATAAACGTATCCAGGTGTTGGAATGGCCAAGTCAAAGTCCAGACCTAAATCCAATCGAGAATCTGTGGAAAGAGATGAAAACTACTGTTCACAAACCCTCTCCATCCAACCTCACTCAGCTCGAGCTGTTTGCATAGGTAGAATGGACAAGAATTTCAGTCTCTCGATGTGCAAAACTGATAGAGACATACCCCAAGCGACTTGCAGCTGTAATCGCAGCATAAGGTGGTGCTACAAAATATTAACTCAAAGGGGACGAACAATATTGCACGCACCACTTTTCAGTTATTTATTTTTTTAAAAAGTTTAAAATAAGCAATACATTTAATTTAACTTCACAATTGTGTCCTACTTGTTGATACTTCACCATAACATTAAAATTTTTATCTTTATGTTTGAAGCCTGAAATGTGGGAAAAGGTTGAAAAATTCAAGGGAGCCAAATACCTTCACAAGGCACTGTATCATAGAATCATAGAATGGTAGAGTTGGAATGGACCTCAAGGGCCATCGGGTCCAGCCCCCTGCGAGTGCAGTTTTCCTAAATCATCCCAGCTATATGTTTATCCATGTTCCGCTTGAAGATTTCCATTGATGGAGAGCTCACTGCCTCCCGTAGCCGCCTGCTCCACTCCCTGACTACCTTCACTGTCAGAAAGAGTTTTTCCTAATGTCTAATCTAAATCTCCTTCCTTTTAGTTTCATCCCATTGCTTCTTGTACTTCCTTGTGCCGATGAGAATAGGGTAGTTCCCTCTACACTGTGACTTCCCTACAGATATTTGCAGACCGCTATTAAGTCTCCTCTCAGCCTTCTCTTTTTCAAACTAAACATTCCTAGTTCTTTAGCCGTTCTTCATATGACATGGTTTGGAGACATTCTACCATCTTGGTTGCTCTTCTCTGGACTTGCTCCAATATATCGATGACTTTCTTGAATTGAGGCGCCCAGAACTATATACAGTATTCCAGGTGGTGTCTGACTAGGGCAGAGTATAGGGGATTAATTACCTCTCTTGATCTACTGTAGATTCAATGCTTGTCTTGATACATCCCAGAATTTTGTTGGCCTTTTTAGCTGCAGCTCCACACTGTTGGCTCATGTTCAGTCTGGGATCCTCTATTATACCCAAGTCCTTTTCTCCGATGCTATCACCTAGTTTTATTCCTCCCATACTATATATGCATTTTACCCAGATGTAGGACTTTGCATTTGTCCCTGTTAAACACCATTCTGTTCTCCTCGGCCCATTGTTCGAGTGTCTAGATCTTTTTGAATACGCTCTCTTTCCTCTCTAGTGTTGGCTACTCCTCCTATCTTACCATCATCTGCAAATTTTATAAGTTTCCCAGTAATTCCGTTGTCCAGATCATTTATAAAGATATTAAACAGCACTGGGCCCAAGACAGAGCCTTGTGGCATATATGAAATATATGATAATTCGCTTGCTTGCACCCAGTTTATGTTTTATCATTGAAAATCACTGATGACAGAAAGTGTCACACTGACCAGTAGTGTACCTTGAAGTTCATGGGCCCCAATTCAAAAGCTCCAACAGGGCCTCCAATTATTTCAAGTTTTTAATAGCATTGTTCTTTTTATGTAGGACAAAGGGACTTTTTGGGCCCCCTTTGCTCCAGGGGTCGGGTGCAACCCCTGAACCTACTGTAGTTATGCCCCTGACACTAAACTAACATTGATGAAACTTGGATACAAAACACTGATGAATAGTGATTTATATGAGAAAATTACATCTGAATGAGGGCCATAGGTCATGTGCCCATAGGGGCCCCGATTCATTAACACTGGAGTTTTGCACACCAGTCTTAATGAGGGGGAAAAATAAATAACATTACCAAGTTCATTAAGGGGTGCTTGGCACATCTTATCAGTGTTGTGTGTCAAGCCAGAAATGTTACTCCAGTCGGACTGGAGTAACATTTTTGCTGTAAGAAATGCCACCACTATTGATGAATTTGATAGGCAGGAATACCCATGCCGCCCCATCATGCCTGCTTCCCAGTTCAGTCAATTTTGCTGGAGCTGCCCAAAACATAGAGGGAAAAGGCCATAAACCACAAAACTTGCACAATAAATTTGCAATTTCTCAATATATTTTATGCCAGACAGCCTGAAGGCAGAGAGGAGCGCTGAGGAGATGGCCTGAAGGCAGAGAGGAGCGCTGAAGAGATGGCCTGAAGGCAGAGAGGAGCGCTGAGGAGATGGCCTGAAGGCAGAGAGGAGCGCTGAGGAGACGGACTGAGGGCAGAGAGGAGCGCTGAAGAGAAGGCCTGAGGGCAGAGAGGAGCGCTGAGGAGACGTCCTGAGGGCAGAGAAGAGCGCTGAGGAAACGGCCTGAGGGCAGAGAGGAGCGCTGAAGAGAAGGCCTGAGGGCAGAGAGAAGTGCTGAGGAGATGGCCTGAGGGCAGAGAGAAGTGCTGAGGAGATGGCCTGAGGGCAGAGAGGAGCGCTGAGGAATCGGACTGAGGGCAGAGAGGAGCGCTGAGGAGACGGCCTGAGGGCAGAGAGGAGCGCTGAGGAGACGGCCTGAGGGCAGAGAGGAGCGCTGAGGAAACGGCCTGAGTGCAGAGAGGAGCGCTGAAGAGAAGGCCTGAGGGCAGAGAGGAGCGCTGAGGAGATGGCCTGAAGGCAGAGAGGAGCGCTGAAGAGAATGCCTGAAGGCAGAGAGGAGCGCTGAGGAGATGGCCTGAAGGCAGAGAGGAGCGCTGAGGAGACGGACTGAGGGCAGAGAGGAGCGCTGAAGAGAAGGCCTGAGGGCAGAGAGGAGCGCTGAGGAGACGTCCTGAGGGCAGAGAAGAGCGCTGAGGAAACGGCCTGAGGGCAGAGAGGAGCGCTGAAGAGAAGGCCTGAGGGCAGAGAGAAGTGCTGAGGAGATGGCCTGAGGGCAGAGAGAAGTGCTGAGGAGATGGCCTGAGGGCAGAGAGGAGCGCTGAGGAATCGGACTGAGGGCAGAGAGGAGCGCTGAGGAGACGGCCTGAGGGCAGAGAGGAGCGCTGAGGAGACGGCCTGAGGGCAGAGAGGAGCGCTGAGGAAACGGCCTGAGTGCAGAGAGGAGCGCTGAAGAGAAGGCCTGAGGGCAGAGAGGAGCGCTGAGGAATCGGACTGAGGGCAGAGAGGAGCGCTGAGGAATCGGACTGAGGGCAGAGAGGAGCGCTGAGGAAATGGCCTGAGGGCAGAGAGGAGCGCTGAGGAATCGGACTGAGGGCAGAGAGGAGCGCTGAGGAGACGGCCTGAGGGCAGAGAGGAGCGCTGAGGAGATGGCCTGAGGGCATAGAGGAGCGCTGAGGACACGGCCTGAGGGCATAAAGGAGCACTGAGGAGACGGCCTAAGGGCATAGATGAGCACTGAGGAGACGGCCTGAGGGCAGAGAGGAGCGCTGAGGAGACGGTCTGAGGGCAGAGAAGAGTGCTGAAGAGAAGGCCTGAGGGCAGAGAGAAGTGCTGAGGAGATGGCCTGAGGGCAGAGAGGAGCGCTGAGGAATCAGACTGAGGGCAGAGAGGAGCGCTGAAGAATCAGACTGAGGGCAGAGAGGAGCGCTGAGGAATCAGACTGAGGGTAGAGAGGAGCGCTGAGGAGACGGCCTGAGGGCAGAGAGGAGCGCTGAGGAGATGGCCTGAGGGCAGAGAGGAGCGCTGAGGAATCAGACTGAGGGCAGAGAGGAGCGCTGAGGAGACGGCCTGAGGGCAGAGAGGAGCGCTGAGGAGACGGCCTGAGGGCAGAGAGGAGCGCTGAGGAGACGGCATGAGGGCAGAGAGGAGCGCTGAGGAATCGGACTGAGGGCAGAGAGGAGCGCTGAGGAGACGTCCTGAGGGCAGAGAGGAGCGCTGAGGAGACAACCTGAGGGCAGAGAGGAGCGCTGAGAAGACAACCTGAGGGCAGAGTGGAGCGCTGAGGAGACGGCCTGAGGGCAGAGAGGAGCGCTGAGGAATCGGACTGAGGGCAGAGAGGAGCGCTGAGGAGACGGCCTGAGGGCAGAGAGGAGCGCTGATGAGACGGCCTGAGGGCAGAGTGGAGCGCTGAGGAGACGGCACCTGAGGGCAGAGTGTAGCGCTGAGGAGAAGGCCTGAGGGCAGAGAGGAGCACTGAGGAGACGGCCTGAGGGCAGAGAGGAGCGCTGAGGAGACAGCCCGAGGGCAGAGAGGAGCGCTGAGGAATCGGACTGAGGGCAGAGAGGAGCGCTGAGGAGATGGCCTGAGGGAAGAGAGGAGCGCTGAGGAGACGGCCTGAGAGCAGAGAGGAGCGCTGAGGCGGTCTAAAGGAAGAGAGGAGCGCTGAGGAGACGGCCTGAGGGCAGAGAGGAGTGCTGAAGAGAAGGCCTGAGGGCAGAGAGAAGTGCTGAGGAGATGGCCTGAGGGCAGAGAGGAGCGCTGAGGAATCAGACTGAAGGCAGAGAGGAGCGCTGAGGAATCAGACTGAGGGCAGAGAGGACCGCTGAGGAATCAGACTGAGGGTAGAGAGGAGCGCTGAGGAGACGGCCTGAGGGCAGAGAGGAGCGCTGAGGAGATGGCCTGAGGGCAGAGAGGAGCGCTGAGGAATCAGACTGAGGGCAGAGAGGAGCGCTGAGGAGACGGCCTGAGGGCAGAGAGAAGCGCTGAGGAGACGGCCTGAGGGCAGAGAGGAGCGCTGAGGAGACGGCCTGAGGGCAGAGAGGAGCGCTGAGGAGACGGCCTGAGGGCAGAGAGGAGCGCTGAGGAGACAGCATGAGGGCAGAGAGGAGCGCTGAGGAGACGGCATGAGGGCAGAGAGGAGCGCTGAGGAGACGGCATGAGGGCAGAGAGGAGCGCTGAGGAATCGGACTGAGGGCAGAGAGGAGCGCTGAGGAGACGTCCTGAGGGCAGAGAGGAGCGCTGAGGAGACAACCTGAGGGCAGAGAGGAGCGCTGAGAAGACAACCTGAGGGCAGAGTGGAGCGCTGAGGAGACGGCCTGAGGGCAGAGAGGAGCGCTGAGGAATCGGACTGAGGGCAGAGAGGAGCTCTGAGGAGACGGCCTGAGGGCAGAGTGGAGCGCTGAGGAGACAGCCCCTGAGGGCAGAAAGGAGCGCTGAGGAGAAAGCCTGAGGGCAGAGTGTAGCGCTGAGGAGACGGCCTGAGGGCAGAGAGGAGCACTGAGGAGACGGCCTGAGGGCAGAGAGGAGCACTGAGGAGACAGCCTGAGGGCAGAGAGGAGTGCTGAGGAATCGGACTGAGGGCAGAGAGGAGCGCTGAGGAGATGGCCTGAGGGCAGAGAGGAGCGCTGAGGCGGTCTAAGGGCAGAGAGGAGCGCTGAGGCGGTCTAAGGGCAGAGAGGAGCGCTGAGGAGACGGCCTGAGGGCAGAGAGGAGCGCTGAGGAGACGGCCTGAGGGCAGAGAGGAGCGCTGAGGAGACGTCCTGAGGGCAGAGAGGAGCGCTGAGGAGACGGCATGAGGGCAGAGAGGAGCGCTGAGGAATCGGACTGAGGGCAGAGAGGAGCGCTGAGGAGACGTCCTGAGGGCAGAGAGGAGCGCTGAGAAGACAACCTGAGGGCAGAGTGGAGCGCTGAGAAGACAACCTGAGGGCAGAGTGGAGCGCTGAGGAGACGGCCTGAGGGCAGAGAGGAGCGCTGAGGAATCGGACTGAGGGCAGAGAGGAGCGCTGAGGAGACGGACTGAGGGCAGAGTGGAGCGCTGAGGAGACGGCCCCTGAGGGCAGAGTGGCGCGCTGAGGAATCAGACTGAGGGCAGAGAGGAGCGCTGAGGAGACGGCCTGAGGGCAGAGAGGAGCGCTGAGGAGACGGCCTGAGGGCAGAGAGGAGCGCTGAGGCAGTCTAAGGGCAGAGAGGAGCGCTGAGGAGACGGCCTGAGGGCAGAGAGGAGCGCTGAGGAGATGGCCTGAGGGCAGAGAGGAGCGCTGAGGAGACGACCTGAGGGCAGAGAGGAGCGCTGAGGCGGTCTAAGGGCAGAGAGGAGCGCTGAGGAGACGGCCTGAGGGCAGAGAGGAGCGCTGATGAGATGGCCTGAGGGCAGAGTGGAGCGCTGAGGAGACGGCCCCTGAGGGCAGAGTGTAGCGCTGAGGAGACGGCCTGAGGGCAGAGAGGAGCACTGAGGAGACGGCCTGAGGGCAGAGAGGAGCGCTGAGGAGACAGCCCGAGGGCAGAGAGGAGCGCTGAGGAATCGGACTGAGGGCAGAGAGGAGCGCTGAGGAGACGGCCTGAGAGCAGAGAGGAGCGCTGAGGCGGTCTAAAGGAAGAGAGGAGCGCTGAGGAGACGGCCTGAGGGCAGAGAGGAGTGCTGAAGAGAAGGCCTGAGGGCAGAGAGAAGTGCTGAGGAGATGGCCTGAGGGCAG
The DNA here is from genome assembly GCF_048569485.1 of Anomaloglossus baeobatrachus. Lineage (NCBI taxonomy): Eukaryota > Metazoa > Chordata > Amphibia > Anura > Aromobatidae > Anomaloglossus > Anomaloglossus baeobatrachus. The sequence goes on from NC_134354.1 coordinate 688,494,239, forward strand.
AGAGGAGCGCTGAGGAATCAGACTGAAGGCAGAGAGGAGCGCTGAGGAATCAGACTGAGGGCAGAGAGGAGCGCTGAGGAATCAGACTGAGGGTAGAGAGGAGCGCTGAGGAGACGGCCTGAGGGCAGAGAGGAGCGCTGAGGAGATGGCCTGAGGGCAGAGAGGAGCGCTGAGGAATCAGACTGAGGGCAGAGAGGAGCGCTGAGGAGACGGCCTGAGGGCAGAGAGAAGCGCTGAGGAGACGGCCTGAGGGCAGAGAGGAGCGCTGAGGAGACGGCCTGAGGGCAGAGAGGAGCGCTGAGGAGACGGCCTGAGGGCAGAGAGGAGCGCTGAGGAGACAGCATGAGGGCAGAGAGGAGCGCTGAGGAGACGGCATGAGGGCAGAGAGGAGCGCTGAGGAGACGGCATGAGGGCAGAGAGGAGCGCTGAGGAATCGGACTGAGGGCAGAGAGGAGCGCTGAGGAGACGTCCTGAGGGCAGAGAGGAGCGCTGAGGAGACAACCTGAGGGCAGAGAGGAGCGCTGAGAAGACAACCTGAGGGCAGAGTGGAGCGCTGAGGAGACGGCCTGAGGGCAGAGAGGAGCGCTGAGGAATCGGACTGAGGGCAGAGAGGAGCTCTGAGGAGACGGCCTGAGGGCAGAGAGGAGCGCTGAGGAGACGGCCTGAGGGCAGAGTGGAGCGCTGAGGAGACAGCCCCTGAGGGCAGAAAGGAGCGCTGAGGAGACAGCCTGAGGGCAGAGTGTAGCGCTGAGGAGACGGCCTGAGGGCAGAGAGGAGCACTGAGGAGACGGCCTGAGGGCAGAGAGGAGCACTGAGGAGACAGCCTGAGGGCAGAGAGGAGTGCTGAGGAATCGGACTGAGGGCAGAGAGGAGCGCTGAGGAGATGGCCTGAGGGCAGAGAGGAGCGCTGAGGCGGTCTAAGGGCAGAGAGGAGCGCTGAGGCGGTCTAAGGGCAGAGAGGAGCGCTGAGGAGACGGCCTGAGGGCAGAGAGGAGCGCTGAGGAGACGGCCTGAGGGCAGAGAGGAGCGCTGAGGAGACGTCCTGAGGGCAGAGAGGAGCGCTGAGGAGACGGCATGAGGGCAGAGAGGAGCGCTGAGGAATCGGACTGAGGGCAGAGAGGAGCGCTGAGGAGACGTCCTGAGGGCAGAGAGGAGCGCTGAGAAGACAACCTGAGGGCAGAGTGGAGCGCTGAGAAGACAACCTGAGGGCAGAGTGGAGCGCTGAGGAGATGGCCTGAGGGCAGAGAGGAGCGCTGAGGAATCGGACTGAGGGCAGAGAGGAGCGCTGAGGAGACGGACTGAGGGCAGAGTGGAGCGCTGAGGAGACGGCCCCTGAGGGCAGAGTGGCGCGCTGAGGAATCAGACTGAGGGCAGAGAGGAGCGCTGAGGAGACGGCCTGAGGGCAGAGAGGAGCGCTGAGGAGACGGCCTGAGGGCAGAGAGGAGCGCTGAGGCAGTCTAAGGGCAGAGAGGAGCGCTGAGGAGACGGCCTGAGGGCAGAGAGGAGCGCTGAGGAGATGGCCTGAGGGCAGAGAGGAGCGCTGAGGAGACGACCTGAGGGCAGAGAGGAGCGCTGAGGCGGTCTAAGGGCAGAGAGGAGCGCTGAGGAGACGGCCTGAGGGCAGAGAGGAGCGCTGAGGAGACGGCCTGAGGGCAGAGAGGAGCGCTGAGGAGACGTCCTGAGGGCAGAGAGGAGCGCTGAGGAGACGGCATGAGGGCAGAGAGGAGCGCTGAGGAGACGGACTGAGGGCAGAGTGGAGCGCTGAGGAGACGGCCCCTGAGGGCAGAGTGGCGCGCTGAGGAATCAGACTGAGGGCAGAGAGGAGCGCTGAGGAGACGGCCTGAGGGCAGAGAGGAGCGCTGAGGAGACGGCCTGAGGGCAGAGAGGAGCGCTGAGGCAGTCTAAGGGCAGAGAGGAGCGCTGAGGAGACGGCCTGAGGGCAGAGAGGAGCGCTGAGGAGATGGCCTGAGGGCAGAGAGGAGCGCTGAGGAGACGACCTGAGGGCAGAGAGGAGCGCTGAGGCGGTCTAAGGGCAGAGAGGAGCGCTGAGGAGACGGCCTGAGGGCAGAGAGGAGCGCTGAGGAGACGGCCTGAGGGCAGAGAGGAGCGCTGAGGAGACGTCCTGAGGGCAGAGAGGAGCGCTGAGGAGACGGCATGAGGGCAGAGAGGAGCGCTGAGGAATCGGACTGAGGGCAGAGAGGAGCGCTGAGGAGACGTCCTGAGGGCAGAGAGGAGCGCTGAGAAGACAACCTGAGGGCAGAGTGGAGCGCTGAGGAGACGGCCTGAGGGCAGAGAGGAGCGCTGAGGAGATGGCCTGAGGGTAGAGAGGAGCGCTGAGGAATCGGACTGAGGGCAGAGAGGAGCGCTGAGGAGACGGCATGAGGGCAGAGAGGAGCGCTGAGGAATCGGACTGAGGGCAGAGAGGAGCGCTGAGGAGACGGACTGAGGGCAGAGTGGAGCGCTGAGGAGACGGCCCCTGAGGGCAGAGTGGCGCGCTGAGGAATCAGACTGAGGGCAGAGAGGAGCGCTGAGGAGACGGCCTGAGGGCAGAGAGGAGCGCTGAGGAGACGGCCTGAGGGCAGAGAGGAGCGCTGAGGCAGTCTAAGGGCAGAGAGGAGCGCTGAGGAGACGGCCTGAGGGCAGAGAGGAGCGCTGAGGAGATGGCCTGAGGGCAGAGAGGAGCGCTGAGGAGACGACCTGAGGGCAGAGAGGAGCGCTGAGGCGGTCTAAGGGCAGAGAGGAGCGCTGAGGAGACGGCCTGAGGGCAGAGAGGAGCGCTGAGGAGACGGCCTGAGGGCAGAGAGGAGCCCTGAGGAGACGTCCTGAGGGCAGAGAGGAGCGCTGAGGAGACGGCATGAGGGCAGAGAGGAGCGCTGAGGAGACGGACTGAGGGCAGAGTGGAGCGCTGAGGAGACGGCCCCTGAGGGCAGAGTGGCGCGCTGAGGAATCAGACTGAGGGCAGAGAGGAGCGCTGAGGAGACGGCCTGAGGGCAGAGAGGAGCGCTGAGGAGACGGCCTGAGGGCAGAGAGGAGCGCTGAGGCAGTCTAAGGGCAGAGAGGAGCGCTGAGGAGACGGCCTGAGGGCAGAGAGGAGCGCTGAGGAGATGGCCTGAGGGCAGAGAGGAGCGCTGAGGAGACGACCTGAGGGCAGAGAGGAGCGCTGAGGCGGTCTAAGGGCAGAGAGGAGCGCTGAGGAGACGGCCTGAGGGCAGAGAGGAGCGCTGAGGAGACGGCCTGAGGGCAGAGAGGAGCGCTGAGGAGACGTCCTGAGGGCAGAGAGGAGCGCTGAGGAGACGGCATGAGGGCAGAGAGGAGCGCTGAGGAATCGGACTGAGGGCAGAGAGGAGCGCTGAGGAGACGTCCTGAGGGCAGAGAGGAGCGCTGAGAAGACAACCTGAGGGCAGAGTGGAGCGCTGAGGAGACGGCCTGAGGGCAGAGAGGAGCGCTGAGGAGATGGCCTGAGGGTAGAGAGGAGCGCTGAGGAATCGGACTGAGGGCAGAGAGGAGCGCTGAGGAGACGGCATGAGGGTAGAGAGGAGCGCTGAGGAATCGGACTGAGGGCAGAGAGGAGCGCTGAGGAGACGTCCTGAGGGCAGAGAGGAGCGCTGAGAAGACAACCTGAGGGCAGAGTGGAGCGCTGAGGAGACGGCCTGAGGGCAGAGAGGAGCGCTGAGGAGACGTCCTGAGGGCAGAGAGGAGCGCTGAGGAGACGGCCTGAGGGCAGAGAGGAGCGCTGAGGAGACGGCCTGAGGGCAGAGAGGAGCGCTGAGGAGACGTCCTGAGGGCAGAGAGGAGCGCTGAGGAGACGGCATGAGGGCAGAGAGGAGCGCTGAGGAATCGGACTGAGGGCAGAGAGGAGCGCTGAGGAGACGTCCTGAGGGCAGAGAGGAGCGCTGAGAAGACAACCTGAGGGCAGAGTGGAGCGCTGAGGAGACGGCCTGAGGGCAGAGAGGAGCGCTGAGGAGATGGCCTGAGGGTAGAGAGGAGCGCTGAGGAATCGGACTGAGGGCAGAGAGGAGCGCTGAGGAGACGGCATGAGGGCAGAGAGGAGCGCTGAGGAATCGGACTGAGGGCAGAGAGGAGCGCTGAGGAGACGTCCTGAGGGCAGAGAGGAGCGCTGAGAAGACAACCTGAGGGCAGAGTGGAGCGCTGAGGAGACGGCCTGAGGGCAGAGAGGAGCGCTGAGGAGATGGCCTGAGGGTAGAGAGGAGCGCTGAGGAATCGGACTGAGGGCAGAGAGGAGCGCTGAGGAGACGGCATGAGGGCAGAGAGGAGCGCTGAGGAATCGGACTGAGGGCAGAGAGGAGCGCTGAGGAGACGTCCTGAGGGCAGAGAGGAGCGCTGAGAAGACAACCTGAGGGCAGAGAGGAGCGCTGAGGAGATGGCCTGAGGGTAGAGAGGAGCGCTGAGGAGATGGCCTGAGTGAAGAGAGGAGCTATTGATCAGACACTGATGACCTTTCCTAAGGATAAACCATCAATGTAATAGTGGACAACCTGCATACACTATATTGCCTAGTATAAAATGAAAACTAACCTCCTGCATTGATGCTGCTCCAGTGATGTCTCCCAGGATTCATTGCTATGCCACATGAGCACTGTAGCCAATCAGTGGCCGCTAATGGGTTACTTCATTCACACTTTCTTTGGATGAAACGTGGACGTCCCAAGGTTGAGAACTACAGCGCATTAGTAGCCGCTGATTGGCTGCAGCACTCACATAACAGCTGACATCGATGAAATGCAGCGGTGCAAGAGGTTATTTTTATTTTACACTGGGAAATAATGTAAAGACAGAGACCCTGAATCCAGTGATGTATCATTTAAAGGTTTGCTTGTTGTAATTTTGATAAAATAAGTTTTTTCGGCAGATCACCACCAGAGACTAGTAAACCTGCTGCCATGTAGTCCTCCATATCCATGAGCTCTGTATAACCCCATCCCAACCACTGATTGTGTACACTGCATAGACAGAAAGCTGCCAGAGCTACCAGTGTTGTGAGCGGGGTAATACAGAGTGCAGCATTCAGAGAACTGATAGATCTGCAGCAGATAAAACAGGGATTTTATCAAAACTGCAGCAACCATCAATGAGACACATATCACTGGAATTGGGGTCTCTGCTCCTACATCGCGCTGCTCTCAGATGGGGAGCCTGCAGACAGGTACAGGGCATGGCGGAGTGGACAGCTCCTTGGAGACCGCTGACCCTATGGGCTCCGCCCCGACGCACGCGTCATATTGGGTGCCTGAGCTCTCGCTGATGCCAGGCATAGGAGACACACGGCTCGGGGCTGGTGATGGCAGAAATCCAATACAGATGTCCCGCCACATTTGTAGTTTTTGCAAAAATTAGACCAACAAATAAGCGCACAATGTGCGCCCTCCACTGTATGTGACACTGCGCACGGACACTGCACCGCATAACCTTGCCCCGTCACGCACGTCATTGCACTGCTTGAAAGTCAATTAGAAAGGCGTCTGTGTACGCGCTGACGTCACTGAGCTGACGTTCATCCTATCACGTTCAGCCTCTATTCTCCTATCCACTAGGTGTCGCTGTAAATTATTGTTTTAGTCCTCTGACTGTGGGAGTTATTGAGAGCCGCTCTATGAGAACGGACATGCGCACTCTCTCCTGTCACAGGCGGTCATCAGCGCGTGCGCAGTGTCATCGTGCTCCTTCATTCTCTCCCCGCCAAGGTGAGGCCCTACTTTGCTGCAGTCAGGGTCAATATCTGCCGGTGACGGTGCCGAGAGCCGGACTCCGGGGATCGCACAGTTGTAGTGAACAGGTGTCAGTGGCGGGAGCCGTGGTGTTCCGGTCCAGGCTGTCTGTGCTGGTAATATGACCTTGTGCATGTCCCCGTCAGTGCAGCGCTGCAGATCGCGCCTGTGGGCTGTAATGCTGGGAGGTCGGATGGGCCTGCAGTACAAGATAATCACTGCTAATGCTGCGCTGCAGGGAGGAGGTGGTCCCGGCCCCGGGGAGCCAGTGCTGCAGGGAGTTGGCCCCGGAAAGCCAGTGCTGCAGGGAGGAGGTAGCCCGGGGAGCCAGTGCTGCGGGGAGGAGGTAGCCCGGCGAGCCAGTGCTGCGGGGAGGAGGTAGCCCGGGGAGCCAGTGCTGCGGGGAGGAGGTAGCCCGGGGAGCCAGTGCTGCGGGGAGGAGGTAGCCCGGGGAGCCAGTGCTGCGGGGAGGAGGTAGCCCGGGGAGCCAGTGCTACGGGGAAGAGGTAGCCCGGGGAGCCAGTGCTGCGGGGAGGAGGTAGCCGGGGAGCCAGTGCTGCGGGGAGGAGGTAGCCGGAGGAGCCAGTGCTACGGGGAAGAGGTAGCCCGGGGAGCCAGTGCTGCGGGGAGGAGGTAGCCGGGGAGCCAGTGCTGCGGGGAGGAGGTAGCCCGGGGAGCCAGTGCTGCGGGGAGGAGGTAGCCCGGGGAGCCAGTGCTGCGGGGAGGAGGTAGCCCGGGGAGCCAGTGCTGCGGGGAGGAGGTAGCCCGGGGAGCCAGTGCTGCGGGGAGGAGGTAGCCCGGGGAGCCAGTGCTGCGGGGAGGAGGTAGCCCGGGGAGCCAGTGCTGCGGGGAGGAGGTAGCCCGGGGAGCCAGTGCTGCGGGGAGGAGGTAGCCCGGGGAGCCAGTGCTGCGGGGAGGAGGTAGCCCGGGGAGCCAGTGCTGCGGGGAGGAGGTAGCCCGGGGAGCCAGTGCTGCGGGGAGGAGGTAGCCCGGGGAGCCAGTGCTGCGGGGAGGAGGTAGCCCGGGGAGCCAGTGCTGCGGGGAGGAGGTAGCCCGGGGAGCCAGTGCTGCGGGGAGGAGGTAGCCCGGGGAGCCAGTGCTGCGGGGAGGAGGTAGCCCGGGGAGCCAGTGCTGCGGGGAGGAGGTAGCCCGGGGAGCCAGTGCTGCGGGGAGGAGGTAGCCCGGGGAGCCAGTGCTGCGGGGAGGAGGTAGCCCGGGGAGCCAGTGCTGCGGGGAGGAGGTAGCCCGGGGAGCCAGTGCTGCGGGGAGGAGGTAGCCCGGGGAGCCAGTGCTGCGGGGAGGAGGTAGCCCGGGGAGCCAGTGCTGCGGGGAGGAGGTAGCCCGGGGAGCCAGTGCTGCGGGGAGGAGGTAGCCCGGGGAGCCAGTGCTGCGGGGAGGAGGTAGCCCGGGGAGCCAGTGCTGCGGGGAGGAGGTAGCCCGGGGAGCCAGTGCTGCGGGGAGGAGGTAGCCCGGGGAGCCAGTGCTGCGGGGAGGAGGTAGCCCGGGGAGCCAGTGCTGCGGGGAGGAGGTAGCCCGGGGAGCCAGTGCTGCGGGGAGGAGGTAGCCCGGGGAGCCAGTGCTGCGGGGAGGAGGTAGCCCGGGGAGCCAGTGCTGCGGGGAGGAGGTAGCCCGGGGAGCCAGTGCTGCGGGGAGGAGGTAGCCCGGGGAGCCAGTGCTGCGGGGAGGAGGTAGCCCGGGGAGCCAGTGCTGCGGGGAGGAGGTAGCCCGGGGAGCCAGTGCTGCGGGGAGGAGGTAGCCCGGGGAGCCAGTGCTGCGGGGAGGAGGTAGCCCGGGGAGCCAGTGCTGCGGGGAGGAGGTAGCCCGGGGAGCCAGTGCTGCGGGGAGGAGGTAGCCCGGGGAGCCAGTGCTGCGGGGAGGAGGTAGCCCGGGGAGCCAGTGCTGCGGGGAGGAGGTAGCCCGGGGAGCCAGTGCTGCGGGGAGGAGGTAGCCCGGGGAGCCAGTGCTGCGGGGAGGAGGTAGCCCGGGGAGCCAGTGCTGCGGGGAGGAGGTAGCCCGGGGAGCCAGTGCTGCGGGGAGGAGGTAGCCCGGGGAGCCAGTGCTGCGGGGAGGAGGTAGCCCGGGGAGCCAGTGCTGCGGGGAGGAGGTAGCCCGGGGAGCCAGTGCTGCGGGGAGGAGGTAGCCCGGGGAGCCAGTGCTGCGGGGAGGAGGTAGCCCGGGGAGCCAGTGCTGCGGGGAGGAGGTAGCCCGGGGAGCCAGTGCTGCGGGGAGGAGGTAGCCCGGGGAGCCAGTGCTGCGGGGAGGAGGTAGCCCGGGGAGCCAGTGCTGCGGGGAGGAGGTAGCCCGGGGAGCCAGTGCTGCGGGGAGGAGGTAGCCCGGGGAGCCAGTGCTGCGGGGAAAGAGGTAGCCCGGGGAGCCAGTGCTGCGGGGAAAGAGGTAGCCCGGGGAGCCAGTGCTGCGGGGAAAGAGGTAGCCCGGGGAGCCAGTGCTGCGGGGAAAGAGGTAGCCCGGGGAGCCAGTGCTGCGGGGAAAGAGGTAGCCCGGGGAGCCAGTGCTGCGGGGAAAGAGGTAGCCCGGGGAGCCAGTGCTGCGGGGAAAGAGGTAGCCCGGGGAGCCAGTGCTGCGGGGAAAGAGGTAGCCCGGGGAGCCAGTGCTGCGGGGAAAGAGGTAGCCCGGGGAGCCAGTGCTGCGGGGAAAGAGGTAGCCCGGGGAGCCAGTGCTGCGGGGAAAGAGGTAGCCCGGGGAGCCAGTGCTGCGGGGAAAGAGGTAGCCCGGGGAGCCAGTGCTGCGGGGAAAGAGGTAGCCCGGGGAAAGAGGTAGCCCGGGGAAAGAGGTAGCCCGGGGAAAGAGGTAGCCCGGGGAAAGAGGTAGCCCGGGGAAAGAGGTAGCCCGGGGAGCCAGTGCTGCGGGGAAAGAGGTAGCCCGGGGAGCCAGTGCTGCGGGGAAAGAGGTAGCCCGGGGAAAGAGGTAGCCCGGGGAAAGAGGTAGCCCGGGGAAAGAGGTAGCCCGGGGAAAGAGGTAGCCCGGGGAAAGAGGTAGCCCGGGGAAAGAGGTAGCCCGGGGAGGCGGCGTTGCGGGGAGGAGGTAGCCCGGGGGGAGGGAGGAGGCGGCTCCCACCACTCCACAGGACTCAGATTTAAGGGGATAGGTGATTAATGCCTGCGCATCATACCCGCAGGACAGACATGCAGGCTGCTGTGATGGGGCATGTGCTGCCTTTACAAGTGTCCTTGGCTCCTCACTAATCCCTGCACAGCCCCTCCCCCCCTCCGCTCCTGAGTGACAGGTGTAGTGTATTCTCATGTTGGATGCTGAAGGGCAAACCAGAGGGGCATGTGGCGTATTAAAGTCCAGCTCTGCCCTCTTCTGCATTGGTGGTGAGCGGCGCTGATGAGTTTGTGTTGTCAGACGCCTGCCAGGTCGTGTCCCCGATACCTGCTGATTGTGCGGGAATGTGAGGGCACGGTGCTGACTGGCACAACTCTCCTTCCCATGTGGAAATCAACAGTACGGAGAGCCATGTTAGTGAAGAGCTATGGGCATTTTAAAATTGGGGAGCAGCACCCCCCACGTAAGGTAAGGTAAGATGAAAGGGAATCTGCCGCCACGTTTCTGTTACTCCCCCACCCCCCTCCCACCCATCTGAGAGCAGCATAATGTAGGGGCAGAGTCCCTGATTCCAGTGATGTTGCTTACTGGGCTGATTGCTGTAGTGTTTTCTCATTGGGGACTATCAAATCTGTGGTGATGTAGTCCTCTATCCATGAGCTCTGTTTAACTTAACCCCACCTACATCACTGTGCAAAGGTAGAAAGCTACCAATCAGTGGTGGGTGAATGACACTACATTGCTGGTCCTCTCTGTTATTAATAAGGAGATTATCAAAACTCCAACACAGAGCCCAGTGGATACGCCCTGTTAATGCCAGAGCCACACGGTTGATTTGGCCTCGTCTGACTATAGAAGTGAGTGGCGTTGTATTGCGTTTCCTATATTACCGCTACAAGCAAGTTGCCAACAATACAACAGTCTGACTTTTTTTTAAACTTGCTTCTCGAGGTAATGTAGGTATCACAGTGAGGCGCTATTTATTTCTATAGCACCACAATGTAGCAGCAGTGCCTTTGGAACTTCAGTCACATGACTTGCGGCCAAACTCTCCATGTCTTCAGGCAACATGTCACATTGTACGTACAGTCCAATCAGTGGCCAGCACGATGGAGCGCAGCAGAGCCGGATCATGGGTGCAGCTTTGCTAGGAAAGACTCAGAATAAGTTGTAGTACAATAATTGAAATCTCTTGTGTATATGAGTCCAATGTACGGTCATACTAGTGATTGACAGCTACCTATACATGCACAGTCATACAGGGAAGACTGTCAGTCACTGAGTAGGACCGCCCACTGGACTCGTATGCATACACATCCAAGGATTTCAATCACATACACGTTATTACTGAAACCTCACATGTCCATCAGGCTCCTCAGCTCCTCCTGCTCTATAAGATCCTGCCTACAGATCACAGACCATTTCCAACATAACTTCCATTTTAAAGGGTTTTCCCACAAAGTACTCAATTCAATAGATCTTGGAATAATAATAAGTTCCACAATTGAATGTTGGTAATAATAATAATAAAAAAAATAATGTTCCTTTGAGATTTTGAGTCTCTTCTATCTACTGTGTAATGGCCGTGTCTGACCGTACAGGGATATGGTCTGATCATACCACATCTCCTGGGAAAGGGAAGATGCAAATGAGAGTATACAGACAGGACAGCACAAGATTGCAGCTGATTCTTTTTGAGATAGTTTGCTGCTTGTTTTTAAACATGTTTTACCTCACAGAAAGAATCAGCTATGACCCCTATGATCTGCATATGTCCCTGTACGGTCAGACACAGCCATTACACAGTAGGGGCACGCTTATAAGATTCTCAGCACAAGAATATGTAGGTATGTGTGTCTAAATATATATATTATATTATATAGATCACATCTAATTATGGAACATTTATTATTCTTCGAAGATCTGTTGATTACAAAGTACCTTGTGGGAAACCCCATTTTAACCTTTTCACGCATTGGAGCTTGTGCAGACAGCCGTAAATTTTCTCATCCGAGAAAATTGGGCCAATTATGCAAAAAAATGCTCTGATCAGAGTGTCAGCTTATTGGGATCCGATCTTTTGGATGAAAAAATCGGAGAAGGCGAAGAACAGAATGTCTCCATTGTGTGAGTGAAGGCCGCTTTACACGCTGCGACATCGCTCAAGCGATCTTGTTGGGGTTACGGATTTTGTGACGCACATCCGGTCGCTTTAGTGATGCCGTTGCGTGTGACACCTATGAGCGATTTTGCATCGTCGCAAAAATGTGCAAAATCGCTCATCGGTGACATGGGGGTCCATTCTCTAATATCGTTGCTGCTGCAGTAACGATGTAGTTTGTCGCTCCTGCACACATCGCTCCGTGAGACACCGCAGGAAAGACGAACCCCTCCTTACCTGCGCCCGCCCGCAATGCGGAAGGAGGTGGGCGGGATGTTACCACCCGATTATCTTCGCCCCTCTGCTTCTATTGGGCGGCGGTTCAGTGACGCTGCTGTGACGTCACTGTGAACGAACCGCCCCCTTAGAAAGGAGGCGGTTCGCCGGTCACAGCGACGTCGCAGGGCAGGTAAGTAGTGTGACGGGTCCTCGCGATGTTGTGCGCCACGGGCAGTGATTTGCCCGTGACGCACAAACGACGGGGGCGGGTACCCACGCTGGCGATATCGGGACCGATATCGCAGCGTGTAAAGCGGCCTTGAGTAGAAGTCAGCCTGCACTCAGATGCCGTCTGAGGTTTCCCTTGGATAACTGACTTTCATGGCTGAGTGTGATCCCAATATCATATCAAACCCTCACATGCAGCGTCCCCCTCACTTCCCTGGACATACATTGTCTGAGGGGAAACAATCTGACATGTGCACGGCCCTATAGACTAATATTGGTCCAAGTGTGCTCCGATGGGTTGTCAGATCCCACTCAGACCAAAAATATAGTTGTCTGCAGCTGCTCTTAGGCTGTGAACATTGGTGCGTGAAAGGAGTCCTCGAGTGTACAGGCTCCCTCCACACACTGTATATACCAGCTTTGTTATATCTATGTAACTTATATCTGTGTAAATTTATGAACAGGTTAACGGAGTGTTCTACTTTTTGGTGTGTCTCATCTAAGGGCCGTTTCACACATCCAGCATTTCTTCGGATTGCCGGATCCGGCACACTCCAGTACAGTGTAATACAGTACAATGTGACCGGAGCTTGCCGAGATGCCATTGTACTGGAGTGTGCCGGATCCAGCAATCCGAAGAAATGCCGGATGTGTGAAATGGCGCTTAAACAGTTGATCCTGTCCAATAAGTGTTGACCAAACCAATTGGGCTGTTTCGATGAATACCTGTTAGCTTATTCATAAATGTTCTAGGAGCAGTGAGCTGGAGGAAAAAAAGCGCAATCTGGGGTTTTATCCAAGAAAGATGATTAAAAAGAACTGTTGGCAATGCTCACCTTGGCAGGTTGTGTGAGTTACAACCAACTGGAGATGACCAAAATGACAGCTGCAGCAGCCTCACGATTGTAACAGCAAACACCAGAAGAAGAATGGGTATGATTGCTGCGCTGCCGTAGTCAGAGAAACATCCAGGAGTAGGTCAATAGGGATTTATTTCTACGTGTTTCAGAGAGAACCCGCTCCTTCCTCAGGAAAATCACATATCTGGTGTTCCTGAGGAAGGAGAGGGTTCTCTCTGAAACGTGTAGAAATAAATCACTATTGATTAACTTCGGCAGCGTGGCAATCATACTCAGTATTCTTCTGATGTTTTGTTGTTTTTAAATTTTCTAGGAGGAATAACCGAGGAATGGCAGAAATGTTACTCTGTGGAATTGTTTTATGCAGAATACAAGTACTTTCTAAAACAGGTCCCCTTCACAGATGTCTGGTCACAATGCTGCATGTGGATGGCCAGAGTAAGGCTATGTGCGCACGTGTGCGCTCTGCACCGCACCGAAAATGTGCGCTTCAGAGCGCAGCTGAAAAGCTGCGTTCTGAAGTGCATGGTGCCGGCAGATTCGTGCGCTCTGCATGCTGCCTCTCCCTATAGACAGCATGCAGAACGCACGAAAGAAGTGACATGTCACTTCTTAGAACGCAGCGATTCGGCAAGCAGCCGAATCGCTGCGTTCTAACATGCCACGTGCGCACGGCTCCTGCACAATCTTCATAGACGAGATAGGACGCATGCAGTTACGCTGCTGTGCAGAACGCAGCGTAACTGCATGTAATACGCACACGTGCGCACATACCCTAACCATGAAATGTGAGGTATCCTTTTGGGGAAGAGTTGTAGTGATAGGTGTTGTGCCTGTGCTCAGTGCAGGGTCTCTGGAGGCTGCTGAGCGGGCACTACAATGCTTAGGTGCTCGGTACTCATAACCAGCAGTTGGACGCTCTGATGGGCACAACTCGTGTACCTGAGTATAATGGAAGTCAATGGGGAACTCAAGCATTATTCCAGAAGATTTCCTGGAAAAATGCTCTAGTCCCCCATAATACTCAGTACATGAGTCACGCCCATCGGAGCATCCATCTGCTGGTTAAGAGTACAGAGCACCCCAGCATGGCAGTGCTCGCTCATCACTAGTCACCAGAGCTGATACCTGCTCTATTCACACCGAGCATTAGACATGCATCCTAATACTTTATAATGGATCTGGCTGTGATAATTATATCCTGTGATCATGATTGACAGATGCATTATGCATAGTCGGTGAGTATGAACTAGTAATGGGGTACAGAGTTTATCTATACTTGTAGGGATTAAACCAGAGTAAACCCTGAGAGCAGAGTGTGAATGGTCTGGGCACGGCTGCTGCATGTAACGTCTTTCTCCTTCTTGTCTTCCAGCTTCTCTTACATCCAGTCCGTCCACCTCACCAGAACAATGTACGCGTGTGTCAGGCTTATGTCCAACCCATCCCTGGTGAGTGCTCTGTGCTGCTGCAGCCCCTTGTGGCCTAGCTTCTACTTGGCGGCCAGATCTGCACCGGTGGGGGATGTTTCCTGTGGATGAAAACAATGACTGATTTATCAATATGGTGGAACAGAAAAACTGGCCCGGTCTACAACAGATTTCATTTTCCCAAAGCCATTACAAAGAATCTGTACTGACGCCAGTCTAGCATGATTGTATTGCCCTGAAATGGAAAATGGGAAGCATCTGGTTTTAGAGCTTGATGGGCTCTTCATCTGTTTGTCTTCCTGGAAAGCAGAATGCTAATAAACACTTGCCAATTTGTGTATTGACAATTGGGTGTATCGTTAAGGCCCTGTGCCCATGGGAGAAAATACCTGCGGAATTTTCTGCAGGTTCACGGAGCAGCTCCCCAGAATCCGCAGCTATCCAGTGCTGCAGATTTCATGCGGAATTATTGCGGAAAAACCTGCGGAATTCGAGCATTATTCCTGCGGATTTCCTTCCCTGTGTTTCCCTAGTAGAAAGGCAGGAAATCTGCAGGAATAATTGACATGCAGTTCTTTGCGGCTAAGGGAAATCCGCAGCATTGAAACAGCACTCCCCAAATCCCATAGCATAACATGGGGAGTGTCTGTACTTGCACAAACCTGTGGATTTATCTGGAAAATCTAGAAAATACACAAGTTTTCCGCATCAAAATTCACAGGTATTTTCTCCCGTGGGCACAGGGCCTAAAGGATGCTTTACATGCTGCGACATCGCTAGCAATCTCGTTAGCGATGTGACACGGCAGATCGCATCTGCGATCTGGCGTGTCACATCGCTAACGAGATCGCTAGCAATGTCGCAGCGTGTAAAGCACCCTTAAGACTCTGACACTGCCTTTCACTGCTATGGGGATTGGTAACCTCCAATTGTCAATTTATTCAGACCGGGCAGAGTAACAGGAACTGCGCAATAGAAAGGATATTCCAGAACTAGATAGTATTTATTGACACACATGCATTGGGGCTACTAAAACCCCTCTCAGCTGTATTTGCTATGTTACTGTTAAAGAAGGTCAATCATATAATGTACCTACGTTGTGACCATCTGAATAATGTCCTACCAGTGCTTCACCAGATCTGCAGGCACCAATGCTCCCGTATGGGCAGCACTGACCGAACATGATTTATACCCTTCCGCTGAATTCGAGGGAGGGAGGGGTTGTCCACTTTATCAATATTTTCACAGATGTGCTGTGGACATGATTTTGTGGTACTTACTAATATATAAGTATTCCTGGTTCTCCTCCCAATCTTGTCAGTGCCGTCTTCCCCCAGCACTGCACAGCGATCTTATTGTCAAACTGGAGGAGCATGTGACCAGACCCGCCCATCGGCCTCCCATTATAAAGCGCCTCACATACAAAAGCTGTTTTTCTGTTGGATGAGGCTGATGGACAGGTCTGGTCACATGATCCTCCAGTAGCCCTGTACTGGACTGGGTAGCCGTGCAGTCTGAGGAAGGGTGCGCTGATGGGAGAAGAACCTGTAATACTTACAAAATAGTCACAATCGTGTCCCCGAACACCTCTTTTCTAGGTGACAGACAGGTCTCTTCCATGGCAATCTAACCTCAGCTATTCCTATGATCCCATGCTGGATATTTAAAGTACATGTTCGGCTAGGTTCACATTTCTGTTGCTTGACGCTTGTGACTGATGAGTTTGTACAACAGATGACAAGAATTGGAATTCATGGTCATGATAAAGCAGGTTCCGTTGTAAAACGAGAGGGAGAACGATCAGCTGATCGTTTACAATAGCCAGTTGATCGTTCATAGAAGCCGGCCACTGGGCGATCAGCTGATCGTTCATAGAAGCCGGCCACTGGGCGATCAGCTGATCGTTCATAGAAGCCGGCCACTGGGCGATCAGCTGATCGTTCATAGAAGCCGGCCACTGGGCGATCAGCTGATCGTTCATAGAAGCCGGCCGCCGGGCGATCAGCTGCTCGTTCACAGAAGCCGGCCACTGGGCGATCAGCTGATCGCTCATAGAAGCTGGCCGCCAGGTGATCAGCTGATCGTTCATAGAAGCCGGGTGATCAGCTGGATCGTTCACAGAAGCCGGGTGATCAGCTGGATCGTTCACAGAAGCCGGGTGATCAGCTGGATCGTTCACAGAAGCCGGGTGATCAGCTGGATCGTTCACAGAAGCCGGGTGATCAGCTGGATCGTTCACAGAAGCCGGGTGATCAGCTGGATCGTTCACAGAAGCCGGGTGATCAGCTGGATCGTTCACAGAAGCCGGGTGATCAGCTGGATCGTTCACAGAAGCCGGGTGATCCTCTGGATCGTTCACAGAAGCCGGGTGATCAGCTGGATCGTTCACAGAAGCCGGGTGATCAGCTGGATCGTTCACAGAAGCCGGGTGATCAGCTGGATCGTTCACAGAAGCCGGGTGATCCTCTGGATCGTTCACAGAAGCCGGGTGATCAGCTGGATCGTTCACAGAAGCCGGGTGATCAGCTGGATCGTTCACAGAAGCCGGGTGATCAGCTGGATCGTTCACAGAAGCCGGGTGATCAGCTGGATCGTTCACAGAAGCCGGGTGATCAGCTGGATCGTTCACAGAAGCCGGGTGATCAGCTTATCGTTCACAGAAGTCGGGTGATCAGCTTATCGTTCACAGAAGCCGGGTGATCAGCTGGATCGTTCACAGAAGCCGGGTGATCAGCTGGATCGTTCACAGAAGCCGGGTGATCAGCTGGATCGTTCACAGAAGCCGGGTGATCAGCTGGATCGTTCACAGAAGCCGGGTGATCAGCTGATCGTTCACAGAAGCCGGGTGATCAGCTTATCGTTCACAGAAGCCGGGTGATCAGCTGATCGTTCACAGAAGCCGGGTGATCAGCTGATCGTTCACAGAAGCCGGGTGATCAGCTGATCGTTCACAGAAGCCGGGTGATCAGCTGATCGTTCACAGAAGCCGGGTGATCAGCTGATCGTTCGGCCGCCAAGAGAGAGACATTCATTTGAATGATTAAACAAGATTTGAGCATGCGCAGTGAAAACAAAAGGATTCCGCTGCTCAAAAAAGTTACATGCTTCGTTCCTGCCGCCCGACGGTCAGTTGTTCCACGACTGATCAGTCGGGCGGAGGAGGCAACACAATGGCATCAGTCGCAATCCGCCATACAAGTCTATGGGAAACAACGGAATCCGCCAAACGGATTGCATTGTGTATCAGGGCGGTGGATTGTGACTGATCATAAACAACGGAAATGTGAACATAGCCTTCTCTGAAATTGTCCGCTCCCTGGCATCCAGACTCTGATAAAGCTGTCTGTGGTTTGGGCACATGAATCAGATGACAGGTTACAGGAATCCATACCTTGCTCTCCTAATCCAGAGATCCTAAATGGATTTGTGAAGGGATTATACATATGGTAAGGCTACACTAGAGCGTGTGGTCCGAGCTGCATCGGTGCTGTAGTGTTACTAATGACAGTGGTGTAGTAGTAGTAAGTTGGCCCTCAGTATGGCCATACTGCACCGATGTATTGACTGGTATCTTCTGTGCTTAGTTTTTCCAGTCTGTGCTTCTCATATGTAACGTCTTTTCTTTGCCTCCACAGGTGAGGAATGGAGCATGCCTAATGTGCAGACCCCTCTCCACCACCCTGCTGAGCCACCCCGCAGCCAAGACAGAGCAGGTATGGGCAGATCCCAAGCAATACTGGTCTCTGCAAGCATGTCGATACTATCGCATAATGCAGATGCACAAGCCAAGTGGACAGGGTTGCACTTTTTTTTTTTTGCAACATCAATATCGCCTACCTACAGGTCTTCTTCAAAGTGGGATTTCAAGGACCCTTGGAATGAGACGATTGTGCACGCTTGACCACTGCTCCTCAAAAACAGTGGTCACACATAGGGCACTAGTGTTCAAGTCACATTGGGGACAGGGGATCCCTGAAATTGTGATCAAAAAGGTACCAATGGTGAAACCCATAGTACCCTTAGCTGGATAAAAAACATGAAGAGGACTTACTGGGCTTTAGTTTAATGGCTGCTAGTTTGCAATGAGAACCTGCCAAGGTATGGGGTTTACTTCCCCTCTTGTCCGCCTCTTTGACTAACTTATAGAGTTGCAGAGGTCTAAAATAACAAATTGAGCAAGTCTATTGCTGCCTCTTCACTGTTGCTTCAATATTGTTGATCAGCCGCAGCCGTGCACCCATGCCTAGTCCTTGGCTGCAACACTTACAATCACCGGGCTCTGGCTTCTGCTGTCCACATTGGAGGAGCTGCTGAGCTCAGTGGTTTGTCTGCAATGGGTACAAGTGGTGAAAACATTGTCACTGCTGATGAACTAAGACTGGAAAAGTGGAGGAGAGCGATCTGAATTCGGGCAGGGTGAGGATCGTTACAGCTCTGTTTTAGACCCTTGCAATCTTTGTTTCTATAAAATGTTAAAAGGCTACTTAAAGTGCGAAAAGTTAAATGCTATGGGGAAAACAAAATGACCCCCCCAGCAATGCTGTTTTTTGTTTGGGTTTTTTTCTTTGTTGCTGCACTCGTTTTGTTTAGTTAATGACCTTCTTGCATGTCTTCTCTGTTCCCCAGATGGCGCTGGTTCCCGCTCGAGGAATTCAGAGCAGCGCTGTGTGCCGGGATATTGATACCGCTGCAAAATTTATTGGTGCCGGAGCTGCCACTGTAGGAGTGGCTGGTTCTGGTGCTGGTATCGGTACAGTGTTCGGCAGCCTCATCATTGGATATGCCAGGTAAGAGTTTTAAGCTATTTATTTTTAGCTTATTTATAGAACCTAATCACTTTCTAGATGTATCATTGTAGTAATGTCATCCTAAAGTCAGAAGCTAAATCATGCTTAGTGGGCGGCACGGTGGCTCAGTGGTTAGCACTGGGATCCTGTGTTCGAATCCCACCAAGGACAACATCTGCAAGGAGGTTGTATCTTCTCCCAGTGTTTGCGTGCGCTTCCTCTTACAATCCAAAGACCTACTGATGGGGCATTTAGATTGTGAGCCCCAATGGGGACAGTGTTGCTGATGTGTGTAATGTGCTGTGGAATTAATGGTGCTATGTAAGTGAATAATTATTAATAATAATAATAATAATAATATTATTATTAGTTAAGCTGTAGGTTGTCTAATCTTGCTTGCGAGAAGCCAGTTTATTGGTCATTTTAAGTTTCTAATGGTACATTGCCACGATCAGTGTTTTGGATGCAATGTGTTATCACTGCTTCCAAAACACTGCATTGTACAGTACAGTGGATGGGATATATTGAAATCCAATATAGAAATCCCATGCCCACTGTGCTTCTCTTTTCCACAGCGCAAACTGACATTCGACTCTGCTTCCCGAGCTGCAGTATGTCAATTTATGCTTGGAGAGACGCGAGTGTTCATGGTGGGAGAACACGGCGAAAATGTGCTGCGCCCAGAACCCTGATCATGAGCACGGACGCTGCGTTCTCCTGTGGAGCACACTCGCCGGTCTGCAAGATAAGACACACTGCATCTAGAATGTAGCCTACCCGGATCGTGGGAGTGTGCCATTAAGCAGTACACAACCCCATGCAACTGTCTTAAGACCTCATTCGGACTTATTTAGAAACCATGACTCTATTTGCACTAGCGTAAGGCTATGTGCCCACGTTGCGTCGAGGTAGTTGCAGTTCTAAACGCACCCTTTGGCAGAAATGGTATTTGCCAAAGTTGCTTTTGACCACAAACGCTATAAATACGCTTGCATTTATACCGCGTTTTTACCGCGATTTACATGCTTTTTCATTGCTTAAAGTCAGATGCATTTTGATGACAAATACACTGCTAAATAAAGTTTTAACATTCAAACACTGAAAAAATGGGAAAAAAATGATAAATATCAAGATTATAATCATAAACAAAATAGCTGATTTTATTAAAATGTTAAATGTTTGTTTATGTATAAAATAACGTTAAATTAATGTTTTTTCTTAATTGTTGGACTGTGTGTGTGTGTGTGTGTGTGTGTAAAGGGACATATCATGCCTTTAATATAATGTCAAAAACGCTTGTTTTCTGCATCCAAAAAGCATGTAAAACGCTAGGATTTTGATGTAGAATGCGTTTTGCATCTTCTCATTGACTCTTATCAAAAAGCAGCTCAAATGGCAAAAACAATTGACATGCTGCTTCTTTAAACACGCGTTTTTGCCCAAAAATATGCAAATTAAACGCAGCGTTTTGAACAGCAAAGTGCGCACAAGAAATCCCCATTTCCCATAGACTTTGCTTGGAAATCAAAACGCATGCACTTTGGCATTAAAACGCTGCAGTTGAAAACACTGCGGAAACGCATGTAAAAACGCAACGTGCGCACACAGCCTAAGATGTGCCAAATTCATTAAGAGGCCTTAAAGGGAATCTATTAACAGGTTTCTGCAACCTAATCTGTGACCAGTATAATGTAGGGGCAGAGATCCTGATTCCAGAAATGTCACATACTGGGCTGCTTAGTGTATCTTTGATAGTCCACTGCTGATTAAACGGTCATTTTCCCTGCCGCCCATGACAGCACCACCTGAGAGGTTCCGCCCACATCAGGACAGGAAACCCACTGATAAAAAGGCGGTACCTCTCCTCCACATCAGTTTGGTTTCCTGTCCTGGTATGGAC
Source organism: Anomaloglossus baeobatrachus (assembly GCF_048569485.1). Lineage (NCBI taxonomy): Eukaryota > Metazoa > Chordata > Amphibia > Anura > Aromobatidae > Anomaloglossus > Anomaloglossus baeobatrachus. The sequence continues at coordinate 688,514,616 of NC_134354.1, forward strand.
AACCCATTGCTGTCCCAGGTCTGACCCGGTGTGCTAGCCTGGTACTTACCAGAAGCCGGTGCTCGGGCCTGGATGCACCCCCCCCCCCTCGGTCTCAGACCTCTGCGGCGGTGTGGCGCGGGCCTGGAGCGGGAGCTCGGCCCGGCGTCGCTCCAGGGATGTGCGCACTCACCTCGGCCAGGCGGGTGGGGGATCTCCAAGCCTTGTCCGTAGTTCACCGTTATACCCAGATTCTGGATGATAGGGTAGTGTTGCGGACTGATCCCTTCTACCTGCCCAAGGTTTCTAAACCCTTTCATCGGTCCCAAGAAATCGTGCTCCCTTCCCTCTGTGACCCCCCCTCATAACGAGAAAGAGGCTAGGTTGCACACGTTGGATGTCCGGAGGGCCTTAATCACGTACCTAGATAGGACTAGGGAATGGAGGAAGTCTCAGGTCCTGTTTGTCACTTTTCAGGGGCATTCCAGGGGGCATGGGGCTTCTAAGGCTACCTTGGCCAGATGGGTCAGGGATGCCATCGGTTTGGCATACTCGGCTAAAGACACCACTCCTCCTCAGGGCATGAGGGCGCACTCCACTAGAGCAGTGTCTACGTCTTGGGCAGAGAGGGCGGATGCCTCTATTGACCAGATCTGTCGGGCGGCTACTTGGTCGTCTCCGGGTACTTTCTTTCGGCACTATAGGCTGGACTTCTCCTCCACAACTGACCTTTCCTTTGGGAGACGGGTCTTACAGGCGGTGGTCCCTCCCTAAGGTGGTGGTCTATATAAATCTCTCAGGTGGTGCTGTCATGGGCGGCAGGGAAAAATCTTAATTACTCACCGGTAATGGGATTTTCAGTAGCCCATGACAGCACCCTTAGTTCCCCCCCTATTCACTGGTTGTGGGCACCCTTCGGGGAGTGTTAGTTATTGGTGTTTTTCCTTCTGTGGTGGTATGATTAATCTGTTTGTTGTGTTTTGTTGGTCCTCTCTGGCTCTGAAAACCTACTGATGTGGAGGAGAGGTACCACCTTTTTTTCAGTGGGTTTCCTGTCCTGATGTGGGCGGAACCTATCTCTCAGGTGGTGCTGTCAGGTGGTGCTGTCATGGGCTATTGAAAATCCCATTACCGGTGAGTAATTAAGATTTTCTCTGACGCCTCATTGGGGGACACAGGACCATGGGTGTTATGCTGCCTATCCATAGGAGGACACTAAGTAGATGAAAAAGCATAGCTCCTCCTCTGCAGTATACACCCCCTGGCCGGGCCAGGCAGTCTCAGTTTTAGCTTAGTGTCTATAGGAGGCACTTCCTTTCAAGGTTTGTTATTTTTTGAGGGCGACGGTTTCCTTTTGCGACCGATCTCCCACTACCATCAACGGGCGGGAACGTGAAGTGTTGCCTACATACTGAATACATACTGAATATACAGTATTTATTATGAGAAAGTCCCTGGCTAATGCAAGGAAGAGAGCCCCAGGAATCCTGAACACACAGTGTTAACTTTTCCCTAGCTTGCTGGCTGGAGGAGGGGGGAAGTCTCTCCTGTTTGCAAACTCCTGCACAGATAATTTCCCAGGGGGGGTGGCTAGAGAATCACAGAGCTCAGGGACTCACCCTATTTATTATCTGCTCTGGTTATTTGATCTAGCAGAAAAGCCGGCTGATAACCACCAGTGACACGCTGTGTGCTGACTAGAGGGAGAGGGAGGAAAACTGTCAGAAGCTCCCTTCCCGCCGTTTTTTTACTACCCACAGCGGAGGGGGGCACACTGACTACTACTTCGCGTTCTTTTAGCGCTAAGCCCCGCCCCCCGCGGCCGCGATAACCCCCCCCCCCCCCTCCCCCGTAAAGCGTGGGAAGATTTCCACACAGCTTACTCCTTCCTGAGGACGCAGGGCCATCGGCTGATTCTGGTGAGGTACTTGCTTCACTTGTAGCTCTGCTGAGCATTGCTCCTCCTCCTGGCATACTCCTATCAGGAACATGCAGAATTCAAAAGGCACTAAGAGTGCTAAGGCTCACATAGTCTATTATTCAGCCTGCACTGCCTGCCATGTTGAGCTACCACGTAAACACACCTCTTCTCTCTGTGAGTCCTGTGCCCCTATAGCCCTCCAAGACCCCCCTGCCTCCACCGCCGCAACCGTCAGCCCAGAGCCTAGGGCTCCCAGCCCACCGGAATGGGTACAGTTTCTGTCCCAATCCATGGAAAAACTGTCACAGAACCTGGTGCTGGCTATGCAATGTCGTCCTCCACACCCTTCTGAGTCCCTGGACGGAACGCAGCCTGAGGATACCCCTATGGAGGATCCTTCTGAGGTAATCCGGGCACATGCTTCACCGGTTGCAGGGATCAGGAAAAGAGCACACGGCCGGGTGTCTCTAGCGGGCTCTCCCTCGGGAGCACACAGGGCAGGCTCTCCCACACGCTCCACGGCTTCTGAAGAGCTGGAGGAGGGAGAATTCCTTGGTTTCAGCCTCCCCAGATGATCAAACTGCAATAAACTCCCTTATAGCAACAATCAACCAAACTCTGCATGTGGAGGATACCCCATCCACTACCACTGACCATGCAGTCTCCTTTTTAAGAGGGCAAGGAAACCCCAAAAGGTTTTCGCTGATCACCCTGAGTTTCAGGATATCCTCACAAAGCAAAGGGAGAAGCCTGACAGGCGCTTCGGTAACCGAAAACTCATGGAGTCCCGGTACCCTTTCGCCTCACCTGCCCCTAAGGGCTGGGCCGATCCGCCCTTCGACCCCCCCCCCCTCCCCCCCCCCCGGTCTCCCGCCTTACCACAAAGACGCTCCTGTCTTTACCCAATGGTTCCTTCATCAAGGACCCGACAGAGAGGTGGAGCACCTCGCCCGCTCTGCTTTTGAGGCTGCGGGTTCCTCCCTCTCGCCCTCCTTTGCCTCTGTGTGGGTCGCAAAGGCGATCTTGGTCTGGGCAGAATCCCTTAACACTTCACTTGAGGAATCCCAGTTCACTCATACCTTCACAGAGGTAACAGCTCAAATTGCCGCTGCGGCGGAGTACCTCATGCAGGCCTCCTTGGACGCTGCTACCTGCGGAGCGTTTGCCGCCTCAAATACCATAGCCATCAGTAGTGCTCTCTGGCTCTGACAATGGCGAGCGGACTCTGCCTCCAAGAAGTCTCTCACGGGCCTCCCCCTTTTTTTTTTCCAGACCGATTGTTTGGCGAACGTCTGGACAAGCTCATTTCTGACGCCACGGGAGGAAAGAGTACCTCCCTCCCCCAGCTGAAGTCCAGGATGTCCTTTACCAGACGTCCACAGTCCTCGTTCCGCTCCTTTCGGAACTCATTTGGTTGGTCGACACCCCGTGCTGTCCACGCCAGCAGCCGCGGACTACGCAGGGACCGACCACCTCCGCTCTCCCCGAAACCTACTTCGTCATGGCAGCCTAGACTGAAACAGTCCAGGACTAGGGAGACTCGGCTACGACGTTTTCCCCCCTCATGACTCCTTCGGCGCCCTGGAAGACACACTCATTGTAGGAGGTCGACTGCGGCTCTTTCAACTCATCTGGGCTGCCGCCTCAGACGACAAATGGGTGCGAGACCTTGTTTCTTCCGGTTACCACATAGAATTTCGGACCCGACCCCCGAGTCGGTTCTTTCTCTCAAACCCCCCAAAGACTCGAAAACGACGCAAAGCTTTTTTCTCAGCAATCCACTCGCTCCAAACAGCAGGAGTGATAATACCTGTCCCAGACGACGAGAAGTTCGGGGGTTTTTATTCCAACCTCTTTGTGGTCCCCAAAAAGGATGGGTCAGTTCGACCCATCCTGGACCTCAAACACCTACACAAGCATGTGCACGTACGGAGATACAGAATGGAGTCCCTAAGGTCCATTATTGCATCCATGGTCGAAGGGGGAATTCCTCGCATCCATAGACCTCAAGGACGAGTACCTGCACATACCCATCGCCCCAGATCACCAAAAGTTCCTCCGCTTTGCAATTCAGGACTCCCACTTTCAATTCGTAGCTCTACCCTTCGGCCTTGCCACTGCACCCCTCCTTCCGCGACTGCTCAACCAGCGTACAGATCACTGTGGACACCCTATCCCGCTTAGGGTGGCTAGTGAATCTGGACAAATCATCCCCGGTCCCATCACAATCCATCACCTTCCTGGGCATGTCCCTGGACACCCGTCGGGACTTGATCCTTCTCCCTCAGGACAAGGCGATCGCTCTTCAACAAGCGGTACGCTGCCTTCTACGTCCTCCGTCTCGCGCCATTCGATTCAGCATGAAAGTGCTCTGCAGGATGGTGGCGGCTATAGAAGCAGTACCCTTTGCTCAACTGCACCTCCGCCCACTGCAGCTAGCCCTTCTAGCAGCCTGGGACAAGAGCCCCTTCTCCCTGGACAGACATCTTCACCTGACGCCTCCAGTCAGGTACGCACTCCGCTGGTGGCTTCGGTCCTCATCCCTATCGAAGGGGAGATCCTTTCACCCAGTGAACTGGCTGGTCCTGACCACGGACACCAGCCTCCTTGGCTGGGGAGCAGTGTACCGGCAACGCACTGCTCAAGGATGTTGGACGCCCCAGGAGTCTTCCCTACCCATAAACACCCTGGAACTCCGCGCGATCTTCCTCTTGCTCAGAGCGTTCTGCCCTCTGCTAGCGGGTCGTCAGATTCAAGTCCAATCGGACAATGCGACAGCTGTAGCCTATATCAATCGGCAGGGGGGCACCTGCAGCAAAGCGGCTTATCTCGAGGCCCACAAGATCCTCAGCTGGGCCGAATCGACGGGATGAGTGATATCAGCGGTACACATACCGGGGGTAGAGAACTGGGCAGCAGACTTTCTAAGTCGCCAAGGCCTGGCCACCGGAGAATGGTCTCTCCACCCAGATGTGTTTCTACATATCTGCACTCGCTGGGGCACACCAGACGTGGACCTAATGGCCTCAAGGTTGAATGCAAAGGTACCAGAGTTCATAGCCAGGTCACGCGACCCGCAGTCCATCGGCGCGGATGCTCTAGTCACCTCCTGGCACCACTTCCGCCTGCCTTACATATTTCCACCTCTACCCCTGCTGCCGCGGGTAATCGGGAAGATCAAGGCAGAGGGAGTCCCGGTGATACTGATAGCACCGGACTGGCCCAGGCGCGCCTGGTACGCCAAATTAGTACAAATGCTCACAGACGCACCGTGGCGCCTTCCAGACATCCCAGACTTGCTGACCCAAGGGCCCATTTCCCATCAGAACTCCAGAGCCCTGAAGCTGACGGTATGGCCATTGAGACCTGGATATTAACAAGAGCGGGATTCTCCCCCGCGGTTATTTCCACCATGATCAGCGCCCGAAAGCCTGCTTCATCCCGCATTTACCACCGTACGTGGAAAATCTTCCTTTCATGGTGCAGAGAAACTAACGTCCAGCCTATGCCTCTGGCCATCCCCAGAATTCTCGACTTTCTACAGTCTGGCTTGCAAGCAGGGTTGGCTCTCAGTTGCCTTAAAGGGCAGGTCTCAGCGCTCTCAATCTTCTACCAATGCCGCCTGGCTCAAAAACCGCAAGTCAAGACCTTCCTCTAGGGCATTTCCCATCTAGTTCCCCCGTACAAACGGCCGCTGGACCCATGGGACCTCAACCTCGTTCTGGACGGTCTCCAGCGGTCTCCCTTTGAACCCCTCAAGGAATCCTCCCTTGCTCTTCTGTCCTGGAAGGTAACATTCCTGGTGGCAATTACGTCCATCAGACGGGTTTCGGAGCTGGCAGCACTCTCTTGCCGCAAGCCTTTCCTGATCTTTCACCAGGACAAGGTGGTTCTGCGCCCCCTTCCGGATTTCGTTCCAAAGGTTCTTACCCCATTTCATTTGAACGAGGACATTGTTCTGCCTTCATTTTGTCCACACCCAGTTCATAGGGTGGAAAGGTCTCTGCATTCGTTAGACCTCGTCAGAGCTCTCAGATATTACATATCCAGGACAGCCCCCTTTAGGAAAACTGACTCTTTGTTCGTCATTCCTGAGGGGCCTAAGAAGGGACAGGCAACTTCAAAGGCGACTCTGGCTCGCTGGATTCGCTCTGCGATCCAGGAAGTCTACCGCCTGCAACTCAAGCCCATTCCTAGTGGGCTGCGGGCTCAGTCGTTGGTGCTTCGTGGGCCATTCGGCATCAGGCTTCAGTGGAACAGGTGTGTAAGGCTGCGACCTGGTCTAGCCTACATACTTTTTCAAAGCATTACAGAGTCCATACCCAGGTTTCAGCCGAGGCAAATCTGGGTAGGAAAATTCTGCAAACGGCAGTAGAGCACCTCTCTCAGTAGGCGCTCCAGGCTGTCTGGGACTGGTTCCTAGTCCTTGGGTTGTGTTGTCTTCTTTTATGTTTCCCACCCATGGACTGCTTTAGGACGTCCCATGGTCCTGTGTCCCCCAATGAGGCGTCAGAGAAAAACGGATTTTTGTGTACTCACCGTAAAATCGTTTTCTCTTAGCCATCGTTGGGGGACACATCACCCACCCTGTTGCCCTGCGGGGCCTTGGTTCTCTTAGTACCTTATTTGGTTTTGACTTTTCTTTTCTCATGTTCCTTTGTTGAGAAGTTTTTTTACTGCTTTTTTTCTCCTACTGCTTGTGTACTAAAACTGAGCTTGCCTGGCCCAGCCAGGGGGTGTATACTGCAGAGGAGGAGCTATGCTTTTGCATCTACTTAGTGTCCTCCTATGGATGGGCAGCATAACACCCATGGTTCTGTGTCCCCCAATGATGGCTAAGAGAAAACTATTTTACGGCGAGTACACAAAAATCCATTTTTTATCATTAGGACTACTTGATGTGCTTCCAGGTAGTCCAGCATATTCTTGCCCTTTGTATAACTGCTGGATCTGCAGTAGAGAAAACATTGATTTCATCAAAATGACAGCAATCAGCTCAGTAAGTGACACATCGCTGGAATCAGGGTCTCTGCTGCTACGTTATGCTTCTCTCATGCTTATGCTTCTCGCAAAAACCTGGTGACAGTCCCTTTTTAATAAATTTGCACCATTTATAATTGATGGTTCCCACAAAACTTACTCTAGTCAGGGACTGCCGTACATCTCACATATTTTAAACCATTTCTGTGTCCAAAATATAATTGATTTGATGGGCAGCGTTCCCCCAAAGAATTGTGCAACATTTCAAGCTGCTTTATGCCTGAATACTGGCTAAGACACCTTGAATTGGAGCCAAATCACCTAAATATAACAAGTGATTTTAACATTTTTCAATTAACTTGTTTAAAAAAAAAACAACTTGCCTGACATTTTGATTGCCATGGACAGGTGAGTATAGAAATTCATGCTGTTAGTGTGCTATGCGGATTTCACACGGATGGCACACGCTGAACACACACACACGTACAGACAAAACCACATACTGTGCAAAACACGTGTTTTGCACGGACGTGTGAAAGAGGCCTCCCAGAGATATGGTCAGTACTACAGAGTAATGAACCACCCCTTTAAGCCTGTTGGATGGTGGAGTAATTGAAGTCTGTATACTAGTGGATTGCAGATTACTTATTTATCAAAGTAGATCTCTTTATAAATGCGCATTTGTACAATATACTTATTGCAATCTGATTTTCCAAAAATGACGTTTTCTTCTCTCCCCTCTGTAGGAACCCATCTCTCAAGCAGCAGCTGTTCTCCTACGCCATCTTGGGCTTCGCCCTGTCTGAAGCTATGGGGCTGTTCTGTCTCATGGTTGCTTTCCTCATCCTGTTTGCCATGTGAAGTATCTCCTGTTCTTCAGGTCCCCATGTGTCCACCAGTGTCCCGTGGCTCTGTTTTGGGGGTGGTTCCCTTGCTACTGGACCTGCTGGTGAATTATGGAAAATTAAATAAATTTAACAAAAGAAACGTTGCTTTGTTTTTTTTTTTTGTTCCCCCCCCCCCCCTCCCCACCCCCCCCAAATCATCCTCCTGTTAATACTATAAGGAGTAGATCTCCTACTTGCCGTCCAGGACAAGCTCCTTGCAGAGGGGATCCAGATGTGTTATCTGCAGATGGGCTGTTCTAACATTTTCCATCCACTCCAAGTCAACGTGCACACCTTGAGTATTTGGTGAGTTTTTATCCTCAGCATTTGTAGCCCAAACCAGGAGTGGAACAATCAGGAAAAGTATAATAGAACCACGGGCACCACTTCAGTATTTATCACCCACTCCTGGTTTTGGCTTACAATATACTGAGGTAAGAAACGCAACAAAAAGTCAGTGTGCACGTGGCCTAAATCTCTAAATGGAAAGATCGGTAAGAGCGTGTTGATGAATTTTACACCACGTAGTCTGCACAGTCTGAATGTGGCCTTGTCTTCACATGTGTATATAAAGTGAGCAGTGTACAGAAATATAATAGTTTCTGGCAGGAAAGCACCATTTACATTATTACAGTGTCAGGCTGTGTGCACAGTGCTTTTTTGATGCTGCGTTTTTGGCCACAAAAAAACACACCGGTAAACTCATGCGTTTTTACCGCGTTTCGGTGCATTTTTGGCTGCGTTTTGCATCGCTGCGTTTTTCCAATGCATTGCATGGGTGAAAAACACTGGAAAGAATTGACATGTCCATTTTTTTTTTTATTTATTTTTTTTTTTTTTTTTTTTTTTGCTCAAACGCAGCTAAAAAAAAAAAAAATTGTGTGCGGATAGCAAAAATGAAAACTCAGACTTTGGTGGGGAAGCAAAGTCATGCAGTTTTGAGCCGAAAAACGCACTGTGTGCACATAGCCTTAGGCATCATGTCTGCAGTGAGGCAGGAAACACTATATAGCCGCAAGTGAAGTGTCAGATCTGAGCACACTGTCAGCTGATGCATGGCTCCTCACTGAGAAGCTGTGACACTATGTAGTGGAGCATGTTGGGTTTGGGTAAGAACCCATATATATAAGGGGCATGGATGTACAGCTTAAAAGCTTGTTCCACTCTTAGGCTATGTATATATCTGCAGGACATTCCACAGCAGCTCCCAGAAAACCGCAGCACAACTTTGTCTGTGTTAATGCTGAGGTTGTATTGCGGAATGTCCTGCGGATATGCTGCGAGCATTCTGCATTGATGATACAGTACCATGGCTTCGGCACTGCATCCTCAATGCAGAATAAGTGCTGGAGTGATCGGGAGTTCATACCTCCATCACGCAGCACTTATCTTTCCGGCCGTGTCTGCACTGTGCAGGAGAAGGTGGGCGGACCGGAACTAGCTCCAGCTGTCACATGACCGGAGCTCGTGCAGGCCCCACCCACCTCCTGCTCCTGGCTCCACCGCGCTCCTCTGCACCGGAGGAAGTGACTCCGGTGTCTTCTATCAAGGCAGGTAAGTATGGGACCTTGTGGAAAAATCTGCAGGAATAATTGACATGCTGCAGATTTTTCCGCTGGGAAATCCGCATTATTTCCACTGCAAAAAACGTAGCATGGGCACAGCACTCCCCAAATGCCATAGAAATGGCTGGGGAGTCGCTGTACTGTGGATTTTTGGGAAATCCGTGGAATTTCTGCAATTAAAAATCGTGGCAATTTTTCCGCAGAGTGGGCAGATAGTCTTAAACTTTTTTTTTTTTTTTTTAAACTGAACTTAGAAAATATTTCTCATCTGTGTTTGATTCTCTGATGGTAGAATATTGAATTCTAGTTTCAGTACAGTGGAACCTTGGATTTCGAGCATAATTCGTTCCAGGATTGCGCTCTTAAACCAATTTACTCTTATATCAAAGCAAATGTTCCCATAGGAAATAATTGAAATGTAGTCAATTTGTTCCACAACACAAAAATGTTCTTTATTTATATAAAATTATTACAGTACAGTATCCACAAATGCAAATTGACATACAGAATATAGTGTATACTATACAGTACTGTACAATGGAATTGTAACATTATACTGAGGAGACTCTGGAGCTAACTAAGGGAGTAGTTAGCAGACCAACCACTAGGGGGCGCTAGGGTAGAAAAACAAGCCTGGTCTAATGTAATGCTGCCCCGAAGCTCACCTAAGAGAGCAGTAAGCAGGCAAGCCCACTAGAGGGCACTAGAACTAGAATGGGGACATAGGTCAGAGAGAAATGGGCAGAGACGAATAGAGAAGGACTCTGGAACAGAGGAGGTGACATGGACAAGATGGGAGACACAGGTCAGGTCGGATCCGGAGGGGGAGACAGATCAGGTCGGGTCACAGGTTGAACATAACACAGCTGAGTCGGAAATATCACTGGCAAAGCACCGGAGGTGCAGCGCTAGGATATAACGGCCTGTCCATGAGAGTGAGGCAGCTCACAACCTGGAACCTTGAGTGGGAATACCGCAATGGCTCAGCGGTGGCTGAACCAGGCAAAGATCATGACAAGAATATTGTGCTGTACCTTATACAGTAGACAAAGTTACCTCCAGGTTTACACAGTGGGGGCGGATCAGAGCGCAGTGACATGACGGAACCGGAAGTGTGCGCTGTGAGCATTTGCTTGTATTGCGAGTTCCAGCTCTAAAACCAAGTTACAAATTTGGGAAAAGCTTTGTTCGTCGACCGGAGCGCTCGCAAACTGGGTCCTCTTACGTGATTTTGGGGATCCTGATTTTGCCTGAGCACTGTTAACAGAGTTTAGGGAGATGTTTTACAACAGCAACATAGAACTTAGAAAACTGTGGTCTAAAGATGTTTGAATTCTTAGCCTGTTTCATGACTTGTGTAAAAGTCATTGTCACAGCTCACCTCCTCTCCCTCCCTGTGCAATCACTTTCTGTGAATAGTGAATGCTTTTACCTACTACGGGTATACATGTACAGCGGGTAAAATTAGTATTGAACACATCACCAATTTTGTACGTAAATATCTTTCTAAAGGGGCTATTGACATGAAATCCTCACCAGATGTGGGTAACAACCCATCCAATATACACAGGCAAAGAAATGAAACCATAGATGTCAATAAATGCAAGTTGTGTAATAATGAGATGACACTGGGGAAAAAAAGTATTAAACATGCTTACTGAAGTTTTGTTCTAACAGCTTCAAGATGCCTCCTGTATGGAGAAACTAGTCTTATACATTGCTCAGGTGCGATTGTGGTCCATTCTTGCATACAAACACTCTTCAAATCCTGAAGGTCAGATGGGCTCCTTCTATGAACTCTGAACTTTAGTTCCTTCCATAAATTTTTTATTGGATTCAGGTCAGGTGATTGGCTGGGTCATTCTAGCGGGTTCATTTTCCTTCTTTGAATCCAATGGAGAGTTTCCTTGGCTGTAAGTTTGGAATCATTGTCTTGTTGGATGTCCACACTCGTTTACTTTCATCTTCACCCAACTTGAATTTTTTTCCCATTGTTTAGTACACTGTATGTGACTATTAATGATTTCATTAAAAAAACAACTCGTCCCGCGAAAAAAAAAAAAGTTATGGCTCTTGGAAGAAATAAAATGGAAAATGGCGAGGTCATGAAAGGGTTAAAATATACCTTTTATATTGCCTAATCTGTAAGTCCAGTCTATTAAAATGTAAAATGAATTAACCAGATCCATAAATAGAGAAAACAAAACCCCAGAGCTCTTGTTTTCTGGGTTACTTCATCTAACTTTTTAAAGAGGGGGAGGGTGCGGAAGAAATGCAATAAAACGTACCCAAATCAAAATTAATAATTGTTGGCTCGGCCTACTGTTAAAAAAAAAAAAAAAATAAAAATCCCAATTATATAAAATGTTGCAGTTCTTGGTAAATGATAGCGCAAGCCAAATTTTAATTGTTTCTTTTGCAAGCGTCTGTTTTTGGGTTTTTTTCACCGCTTAGAGGTTTTCCACAAATGACTTCTCCTTTGGACAGGCCATCAATGTCTAATTGGCCGGGGTCCGACACCCCACACCTCCACCGATCTGTTCTCAATGCTGATGTAGGCAGCTGGAAATGCTCAGTTCCAGAGCTGCCCCGTCTTCTGATTTTGGTACTGATCAGCCGCCTCCTATTGTTTTGAATACTAGTCGGATGTGCAGTACTCAGCCGCTATTGAAAAACGGCAGCTCCGGAACTGAGTATTTTTCAGTATATTGTATGGTAAAATGAATGCTTTTATTGAAAACTGCGACTCCTTTAACCAGGGCTGTGGAGTCTGAGTCGGGGCTGATTTTGGTGGAGTCGGAGTCGGTATAAAATGAACAGACTCCTAAAATATATAACAAATTGGGTACATTGGGTTGAATTGCACATTCAATGCAGAATGTGCTGAATATTTTTTCATAGGAATTTGGGAAAGTTATGAAATGTCCTATAAATGGCTGTTCTATTCCTGATCTAAGGCTGCATTCACACACACGTGTGAAATATTATATATATATATATATATATATATATATATATATATATATATATATATATATATTGGAATACAACTTTAGAACACAAAAAACTAATAAATTGTAAATATGTAATACAATGTGTATCTTGTGTAAAATATATATATATATATATATATACACACACACACTGTATATTACATATTGTATTACATATTTACAATTTATTACAGTTTTGTGTTCTAAAGTTGTATTCCAATAAATAGAACATAAAATATATGTAAATATCTTGATTATTGTATCATAAAAATGATTAAATGTCTGCTGTTCGCATTGTACTACAATAAATTTTTCACTTACATATAAGCAATATATGTGGAAGTCGGAGTTGGTGCAAGGGAAATTGAGGAGTCTGAGTCGAAGGTTTGGCTTACCGACTCCACAGCCCTGCCTTCAACAAAGCCCTCATAATACTATATCTACAGCAAGAAAAAGTTATGGCTCTTGGAAGAAAAAGAATAAATTGGCTTCAGAGCTAAGAAGCTAAAGTCTGATGTAGCATGTCCCTCATATGCAATCTGATGCTACAGTATGGCCCTAATGAGACTTGCTGTCTAGTAACACGGAGTTCCAAAAATCACAGATTGTTGAGTACATAATACTTAAAGGGAAGTATACTGGCTTGCAGCAATTGCTAGTGACTGATTTCTGTTGCACCCCAGTAAGCGTAATCACTAAGTGTAATACCTATAATCACTGTAAATCCAGTATTTTAGTTAGCCATTAAAAGGTATCACAACTACAAAATTATAACTTTGTTTCTCTCACTGAGAGCAATCATTTTTCAACTGGCTAAGGCCTCTTTCACACGTACATGAAAAAAACGAACCATTTTTTCACGGACGTATTAAAGGGGTGGTTTGCTCCCCATGTCCCGTGTTTGTGGCACATGCGTGTTCTCCGTGTGTTATACATAACACACGGAAAACGGAAAGTCCCGCCTTACCTGATTCTTCCGGAGCTGTCTGTGGTGCTGAATGACAGTGTCCAGCACAGGCCACGCCCCGCTGACGCTGCTTCCGGCCCCCAGTGAAGAAGATGCATTGTTCAAATTCACTGGGGGTTGGATGCAGGTGACAGCGACGGCAGAGACTCCAGGGCTGGTGGAGGTGAGTTTTGTTTTTTATTTTTACGATGACACGTGTGTTTCTCCAGCGCGTGTCACGTGGGACCGCATCCACACTACATCCGTGTGGTACGGGTGCGCGCCGTGTGACACCCATGATGCTGGAGGAAACGTGGACATGCCGGCCGTTTTTGAACACGCACAAACGTACAATCCACACGGACAATCCGTGTGGATTTACGTTAATGTGCCTGTTACCATAGGGTAACATTAGTGTACGTGTCTCCGGTACGTGTGAGAACTGCCAAACACGTACCGGAGGCACGTACGTGTGAAAGAAGCCTAACACTGTACCAAAACCTTTTTCTTTTAACTGTAAATCCAGTGTCACACTTGTAATATGCACGAGTATCACATCGCATCACCCTGCACGGCCTGCTGCTCTCCTAGCAGGAGCGTGTCAGCTTCATGTATTTCTATGTAGCTGAGAGCTTGTTGATGCAATGTGAGACTCACATGTATTACATGTGAGTCACTCGCAAGTGTGACTCCAGACTAAAGGCCCTGTCACACACACAGATAAATCTGCGGCAGATCTGTGGTTGCAGTGAAATTGTGGACAATCGGTGCCAGGTTTGTGGCTGTGTACAAATGGATCAATATGTCCATGATTTCACTGCAACCACAGATCTGCCAAAGATTTATCTGTGTGACGGGGCCTTAAGGCCTGTGTCACACTTGTGAGTGCCTCGCGCGAGTCTCCCGTTGCTTCACCCGGCACGGATTCAGACTCTCCTCACAGGAGCAGGTCGGTTGTATCCATCTTATGCAGCTGAGATGCTCCTTTCCGGAGAATGAGAGGCCGTGCTGGGTGATGCAATGCCAGACTCTCACGAGATACACGCGAGTACAAATGGAACAATATGTCCATGATTTCACTGCAACCACAGATCTGCCAAAGATTTATCTCTGTGGGACAGGGCCTTTATTTAGTTAAAAGAAAAAGGTTTTGGTACCGTGTTAGCCAGTTGAAAAATGATTGATTGCTCTCAGTGAGAGAAACAAAATTAAAATTTTGTAGTTGTGATACCTTTTAATGGCTAACTAAAAACAGGGCCTTTAGTGTAATCACTTTTCCCCACCATCATGGTTGGTGCTCTCATATAACAGCACACACCTGATAGATTCTCTTTTATCTTTTACTAAACAACTAAAATCATTGGTAACTGTGCACTAAACAATTCAATACATAAGCAACAAAAACTAAAAGGTCAAACCTTACTGTAAAGTATAAACTATAGTATGTCTAGTAAACTATAAACCCTATATTTGGATTAGGGCCATTTAGCTCTGACCCAAGCAGTGTAACACATGGACATGGATTAATAATGTCCCATAAGGGACAGTTTGTGTCAGCACCATAGGTCCCACTAAGGACCTTAGATTTTCATAATCCTCGTCAAATTGGTGGAATATATGGGCCTCTGGAAGGTTTACCGCCCTCAAAAGAATGTTTGATCACCTTGTATTTTATTACATCAATTGATATACAGGATATAGGGAGAACTGTGCCCAATTATAAGGTGCCTTTTATGGTGCCCATACAGCTTGTGTGTAGTGTTGAGCGAGTAGTTAACTATCCCTATTCACTATGCTGTTAGCGAGTACAGTCCGCTACTCGCATATTCGTTACGAGTAGAGCTGATCGAACGGCCAAAAATCCGGTACCGGCGGATTACTGCCAAATTTTAAAAAGAGTCCGATCCGCTCCGGAATCCGGTGCCCATATAAGTCAATGGGGACCGGAAACGTTTGTGGAGGGGATAGGGGGGTAGAAGCGAGCGTGGTGTACTCACCGAGGCGCTGTTATGGCGGCACACTCCTTCCAGGTCACGCTTTTACCTTCCGGAGCCGACAATTCAATATTTATTGTTTTGCCCGCCCACCGGCACATGTAATTGGTTGCAGCTAGACGCGCCCTCACCCTGAGTGTCAGCGTGTCAGCTGACTGTAACCAATCACAGGCACCAGGATGGCCGGTGGGCTGGGAAAGCAGTGCAAGTGTCTGCCCGTCAGCATGGTGGTAAAAATGAATAATCGGCAGCAAAGATATAGCGCGCGGCTGTAGCCTCAGCTGTCGGGCTGTATCTGTGCTGTGTATCCAGTGCCCACAGTCATACGTGCGAGCCTTTGTCGGTTGATGCCATGGCAGACTCGCGCGAGTCCCTCGCATGTGTGATTCCGGTGAAACCGCATGCAGCTTTTTTTTTTCTTTTTCATTTAAATACATAATTAAAAAAAAAAGCTAATTTTCATCCCCAGCCATGATAATGCCGGCTGGGGGCTGGTATATTCTCAGCCCGCAGCCGCCCAGTATTGCCGCATCTATTAGATGTGACAATCCCGGTGCGATACCGGCTCTTCCCAGTGGCGTGAAGCGGTGCCAATCGGGTTAATGAGAGGTTAATAGTAGCGCACAGCTGCTACTAAACCCTAGGTTTGTGATGGCACAGGCGTCTATCAGATACCTGCATCACACAAACCTGTAAGTGAATGTAAATAATCACAGACACAGAAAAATCCTTTATTTGGAATAAAATACAAACACCCCCTCCTTCACCACTTTATTAACCCCCAACACAGCCCTCCAGGTCCGACGTAATCCACAGGAGGTCCCACGCCACTTCAGCTCTGCTACATCTGAATATCACAGAGAGAGGCCATAAAGCAGGACCGCTCTCTGTGAGCTCCAGAGAATGAATGAGCTGCGCAATGAGCAGTGATGTCACTCAGGTCAATTGTGGTCACAGCTGGAGGTTCCCACGGTCCTTCACCTGTGATCTCAGGTAACCTGACCTCAGGTGGAGGTCACTGAGTTCACAGACCTGCATCTCCTAGCAGAAAAATCGCAGGTTTTTTTTTGGCCAAGAAATACAGATTTTGTGCTGAACGTTTTACACTATATCCCTGCATCCAATCTACACCTCATGGCAAAAAACCGCGGTGTTTTGACGTATTTTTTTGCTGCGGTTATTGTTCCGCAATTTTTACCACTTTTTTTTGCTAGGAAGTGCACATTTGGTGCTGAAATCGTCTGCACCAGCTTTCAGCACCAAATTTCCACCTACTGGCAGAATTTTTTATTTATTTAGTTTTGGGCCAAGGGATGCAAATTTGGTGCTGAAATTTTTACATCATATTCCTGTATCCAATCTACACCTCCTGGCAAAAAACACGGTGTTTTGACGCTTTTTTTTTTGCCACGGTTATATTTCCGAGATTTTTTTCCGGGTTTTTTTGCCAGGAGGTGCACATTTGGTGCTGAAATCATCTGCACCAGATTTCAGCACCAAATTTCCACCTGCTGACAGGAAATTTTATTTATTTTTGTGTTTTACAGCCTGACGTTCTCTGAACATGAGCGTGCATGTACCTACAAAACATATGCACGCTCTTCTCAGAAGTGCGCGGCTGTGCGTCGATGTCAGACTCGCGGGAGTCCCTCGCATGTGGCTTTTTTTTTTATTTAAATGAATAATTTAAGAAAAAAAAAAAAAGGACGTGCGGTCCACCCGCAGTTTTCATCCTCAGCCATGATAACGCTGGCTGGGGGCTGGTATATTCTCAGCCCGCAGCCGCCCGGTATTGCCGCATCTATTAGATGTACAATCTCGGTGCGATATCAGCTCATCTCGATTGCCCTGGTGCAGTGGCAATCGGGTAATAGCGGTGCACAGCTGCTACTAACCCTAGGTTTGTGATGGCACAGGCATCTATCAGATGCCTGCATCACACAAACTTGTAAATAACAGTAAATAAACAAGACACAGAGAAAAATCCTTTATTTGAAATAAAGTACAAAACGCACCCTCCTTCACCACTTGTAGTGTAGCCTATGACTGAGCCACGATAAGCGATGACCGCAGCAGAGACTGTCACAGGCTAGGGGGCGCGTCAGCCTGCAAATAATCACAGATGAGAGGACGGCAGGTGGGCGGGGGAAACACAGAAAGCTGTGTGATTGCGTGCACAGTACAGGAAGTGTAAGCGCGACCCGGAAGCAGTGTGCTGCCATGACACCGAGTCTCGGTAAGTATGAAATTGACGCTTATTTGTTGCTTTATTTTTACTTATTTGCCGAATCCAGATAGTGCGCCCGGGTCCGGCACCTAGATATCATTGAAACCGCGCGGATCCGGACTTTTACAGTCTGGATCAGCTCAGCCCTAGTTACGAGTAGTGGGCACAATGTAAATCAATGGGAAATACTCGCTAAGTAGCGAGTAACTCGAAAGCCGTACTTTTCGTGCAAGTAGTGAATAGTACGGCTTTCAGGTTACTCGCTACTTAGCGAGTATTTCCCAATGACTTTCATTGTGCCCACTACTCGTAACAAATATGCGAGTAGTGGACAATACTCGCTAACAGCATAGCAAGTACAAATAGTTAACTACTCACTCATCACTACTTGTGTGTTTATTTTTCTTTTATCAATTGCTGTGAATTTCAAGTACATGGTTTCATGTGGATCATTTTTACTTGCTACTTGTACATGGCAGAACTATGACAATTTTCAGTAGAACTACTAGTAGTTAAAAAGGAAAAATAGGAGTAAAAAATCCGCTTGCTGCAGATCTGCACAGCACATTGTTGTATCAATTGTTAACAACAATACATAGGACGACTGTGCAATGGTTAATTCTCCCGGCTGTGGGCGCCCGGTACCAGCTGCCCTCACCCTCTGCCAAGTTGCCTTCTTGTTGCCATGTTGTTGGCAGCTGTGCGGTTTATTACAGTTGTTCCTGTGTTTTGGAAACACTGCATTTTCTTCGAGGCAGAGCAGACGCATGGGAAATTGGTTTTGTGCATGATGGTTATTTTTAGGAACAATTTTTAAATATCAATCTAGAAGAAGGAGCTATTGCCAGACTGGATGTGCCAATGGGTGAAGTGAGGGCAGATGACAGCAGTTTGATGTGTGCTCTCCTTAGAGTATTTTTCCACGCTACAATGTGCAAAGTTCACATTATCACAACTCCCTTGATGAGGATGCAAACTTCTCGGACAATCCCCTTCTCAATCACCATGTTTGCCCTCATTAAAATAACAGCGCTTACACTCTCCTCCTTTGGCCTCTTTCACACGTCCGTGTCTCCGGTACGTGTTTGGTCCTTTTCCTCACGTACTGGAGACACGGGCACCGTAGACCCATTAAAATCAATGGGTCTGCGCTCACGTGCGTATTCTGCCATGTGTATACGTGTGGAGCATACGTCTGTCCATGTGATCCACACGTAGACATGTCCGTTTTTCTACGGCATCACGGGTGTCACACGGAATGCAAACGGGTCACACAGAATGCAAATGGACCACACAGATGTGATCCGTGTGACATGCACCGGAGAAAACACATGTGCCTGCGAGAAAAAAAAAAATCTTTACTCACCTCCATCCCTGCAGTCTCTCCCACAGCTGTCACTTGCTGCCGACCGCCGCTCATTATGCTCATTGCATATTCACTTCACTGCGGCCGGAAGCAGCAGCAGCGGGGAGTCGGCAGGACCGGAGACCGAAGATCAGCACCACGGACAGCGTGCATGATTTTCACAGACGTGTGAAAGAGGGCTTTGCTGGTGTTTGCACTCCCTCTCCCGGGACTTAGTGCTGGAATAGCAGTGGAGGGGAGTATGGTTTTATTTTAACGGGTACAGTCAGATTGAAAAGAGGTTGTCCGAGTAGTGGACAACCCCTTCAATAAAGTTTCTGTCTTTAATACACAATGTCTATCTGGACCAGTCATCCATTACACATTCACAATTCCACAGCTTGCATTCACTGCACACTTAATAATAATAATAATAATAATAATCTTTATTTCTATAGCGCCAACATATTCCGCAGCGCTTTACAATACAGGAGGATCATATACAAACAAGTAACAGTTATAGAAAATACAATATTTAGAGGAGAAAAAAAGACAACCCTGCTCGTGAGAGCTTACAATCTACAATGAGATGGGGGGGCGGCGGGTGGGGACATGGTATAAGTGCTTATTTACAATGACAATCCAGCCGTCTCAGGGAAATGGGGGAAAGATAATGGCTTCCTGGACCAGTTGGCCAGAACCTTGAGATGCATTTGGGTGCCATGGAATTTGACGTGGAGTTATATTCTGAGAAGGCATGGAGGAACTATGTGAATTTAGTTTGGCTAGGGAGTGTGATAGGCCGTCCTAAAAAGATGCGTTTTTAGGGTGCGTCTGAAGCTGAGTAAGTTATGATTCGTCCTAACTTCTTGGGGTAGAGCGTTTCAGAGGATTGGTGCAGCTCGGAAGAAGTCTTGGATCCGGGAGTGGGAGGTTTGAATTAGTGTGGATGTTAGTTGAAAGTGATTTGCAGAGCGTAGAGAATGTGTGGGGTGATAGACCGAGACGAGGGCGGAGAACACTTCAGCCTGGAAAACTCCTTTCAGGTAGTGCTGAGCACCCCTCAAACAGAAAAGGAGGTGACCTTAAAGTGTATGTCAGGGGTTGGGAATCTCTTTGGCTGAGAGCCATGAACGCCACATATTTTAAAATGTAAGGCAAGGTAGGCGATGCTGCGGGCGCAGAGGAAGGTGTGTCGCGGCTCAAGAAGGTCAATGTGCGGAGGGTCGGTGATACTGCTGTGGGGTGTCACGGCAGCGGGTGCCGTTGATCTGCCATCGGACTGCTTTGAATCTCCCGCAGTTGACAAGATCGATTTAAATAAAATGGCTGTTGTGTCTGTGCAGATTGACGCGATGGACTTCAAGAAAATGTCAGCAGAGTCCTATCTACACACACGCCACCTCCGCGGCCATTTTCTTGAAGTCGATCTCATCAACTATGGGAGCTTCAAAGTAGGCTACTGTCCACCAGCTACTGCGGGCTCACCGCCACGACACCCCATGAGCCCACAGTATCGCCGACCCTGCTCCACCACTGCTGCTCCGGTAAGCCATATGCGGTTTGTAAGACGCACCCACTTTTTTCCCCCAGTTTGTGGGGAAAAAAGTGTGTCTTACA
The DNA here is from genome assembly GCF_048569485.1 of Anomaloglossus baeobatrachus. Lineage (NCBI taxonomy): Eukaryota > Metazoa > Chordata > Amphibia > Anura > Aromobatidae > Anomaloglossus > Anomaloglossus baeobatrachus. The sequence continues at coordinate 688,535,073 of NC_134354.1, forward strand.
AACCGGAACATATGGTATTTTTTTAATTAAAGATTTGTCTGCAAGCCAGATACAGAATGTGGCGCCCTGGACAAGCCAGGGGCCACAGGTAACAACAACCCCCCCCCCACCACCAGCAGTTCACAGCAGTCATCCCCAGTGAGACCTGATTTCTTCCTCGGGTTCAGACAGACACACCAGGTGGGCGGAGTCAGGCAGATGGGCACGCCCACCGAGGAGTTTAGCTGGCCTGAGGCAGGAAACAAGTGGAGACAAGTCCAGGCAGAGGAAGAGAGAGGAGGTCTGCAGAGAGGCAGACGCAGACTGGGGCCTAGGTTGGAGCCTAGGTCCCTCGTGTAGCCAGTGAGGCAGACGGTAGTGGCCGTCTGCAGGAGCCGGGAAGACAGTCTTGGTGGAACCGTAGGTAGCCGGGACAGGGTAGTGGCCCGTCCGGTACCGAACCGGGGAGCCAGCTGGAAACCGGAGCACAGGAGGAGCGTACACGAAGGTGAAGGAAAGGACTTACACTACCAACCTGGGGTCAGGGGAAAAACACCGCAGCCGTCTGTGGGACCCGTCCATCCAGCCGTTTGTTTGACCAGAGACTCCGTGTGAATTACTGGCTGAGTGAGTACCACCGTGCCGCACGGCACAGCGCTGCCCCCGCGACCCTGCACCTCACCAGGCCCCATAGCCCGCCTGCCATCCATCCATCCCTACCCCCTCATCAGGCCCCGGGACAACCAAACCCCCTACCCACGGAGGGGAGAACTAACATCCAGGCTGCTCCCTGTCATCGCTCCCGGGATCCCCGTCCAGAGCAGCGGTGGTGTCACCAATCTCACCACAATCGTGGGTGGCGTCACGGACAATATCCCTAAACCCAAACCATTCCCCTTTTCACTCACGGGCGAGGAACGCCGGCCGAGTTCCCGGGATCCAGCCCACCGCTCGAGCCACCACCGAGCAGCAGCAGCAGCCGGACCCGAGCAGTGGGTGAGCGCAGCGTCCCCTCCTCCGCCCGCGACACAGCCATCAAAAGAGCCACATCTGGCTCGCGAGCCATTCGTTCCCGAACCCTGGTCTATGTACATCTTTGCATAGATTTTATTTATTTTTTCTAAATTATTCATTTGATTTCTAAATGTAAAGCCCGCTTTACACACTACAATATATCTTACGATGTGTCAGCGGGGTCGCGTTGTAAGTGACGCACATCCGGCATCGTAAGGTACATTGTAGTGTGTGACAGGTACGTGCGATTGCGATTGAACGGTAAAACGTTCATCGCACGCACGTTCATTTCCTAAAAATTGAACGTCAGGTTGTTCATCGTACCTGGGGCAGCACACATCGCAGTGTGTGACACCCCGGGAACGATGAACAGATATTACCTGCGTCCTGCAGCTCCCGGCCAGCAATGCGGAAGGTTAGGAGGTGGGCGGGATGTGTACGTCCCGCTCATCTCCGCCCCTCCACTTCTATTGGCCGGCTGCCGCGTAACGTCGATGTGATGCCGAACGTCCCTCCCACTCCAGGAAATGGACGTTCGCCGCCCACATCGAGGTCGTATGGATGGGTAAGTACGTGTGACGGGGGGTTAATCATTTGTGCGGCACATTCAACAAAATTGAACATGCCGCACATACGATGGGGGCGGTTATGATCGCATACGATATCGTATGCAGGATTGTAACATGTAAAGGAGGCTTAAAGCTAAGCAACTTTGTTAATTGGCTTGAATAAAACATTTCTATCATGTGGCTGCTGTAGCTGAGCTCCTGCTCTGCAGTCTCTGATTTCTCCTTTCCTTTCCGTGTCGGAGACGGCAGCAGTCTGTTGTGGATAAAGAACCTACAGTTGTATGGAGATCAGTGAAAATAGATTATAAACAAGAAGGAAAGTATGTAGAGAGGACAGAAGTGCAGGATAGAGGCTGTGCTGATATGGAAGTGAAGAGCGTAGCACCTTGGATACACACAGAGGTCACATCCAGCCTATATTACTGGAAGGGAAACTCACAAAACAATAAACTGAAATTTGGATCAGGCTGTATAGCAGGGATCAGAAATTGAATGACAGAATAAAGATTACAGACTGAATGATCATATATAAAAATACATTTTTCAAAGACAAATGTCTCCAAACTATTTGAAGTGGCTATCTGACAGCTCTTTAGTTGAATTATTGTCTCTAAAGGTATCCCATACTTTGGCAGTGCCCTCTTACTGATCTGTATTACAGACTATTTTGTGGTCCATTTCTGTGTCTGTTTTCAGAACTTGTTTTCTGTGCTGTACTTTCTGTTTTGTTTCAGTCTTAAAAGGGTTTTTAGGTTTACATAGTTAGTGCTTTGTATCAAAATAACAATATCAGCCGTACATGCTGTTACGTCCGGGTGGTGGAAGCACTGGACCGTACACCGATTTCCCCTGAGAAGGCAGCCAAGCTGGTCACCCCGCCAGAGGGTCCTGATGCACGGCAGCCGGAGCACTATAGGTAGCTGGACAGTCCGTAGAGAAGCAGGAAAGGTGGATGATGCTGAACCCACGGAGTTCTGGACGGTAGTCCGGGTGACGAGGCTCAGGGTCCGAGGCCGGGTTATAGGGTCAGGCGGGATCCGGAACCTGCTGAGCGATGGAACGGGTCACCGAACGGAGCCAGAGACTGGAGACTGGCGGAGCTGCAGAGGTGGTGGGACATCCGCCGAAGTCACCGTCAGGGTCCAGGGATGGACTTGGTTCGGAGCGACTGGCGTGGCAGGATAGGCTCTACGAGACAGGACAGGGTTAATACAAGGCAAAGCACAGGGCAAAGCAATACGGGGACCTGAACACTAGCTTGCTAAACACGTAGAACAGGCCCCGCCCACCAGGAAAGAGAAACCTTCTATACCCTGTACCTGTCTATGCAATATCCTGTTTCTGGGTGCTGGCCCTTTAAGAAAGGGTCAATGACCGCGCGCGCGCCCTAATGCACATGCGCGAGGCCCGTGTGCCAGAAGCCAGTCCAGGAAGCGGTGAGGAGGAAGCAGGAGCGCCCGGCTGGGAGTCCCATGTCGCAGAGGAGCGCCGGGAGCGGGGAGCTGGACGCATGGAGGCCGCAGGCGGGGAAGAGGAGGCCGGGACCGGAGTGGTAAGCAGGGGACGCCGCCGGGGAGCGGGGAGCGGGCCGCGGGAACCGGAGGACGGGACCAGGGGACCGGGAAGCGTGACAGTACCCCCTTCCCCCCCCCCCACAAGCGGGACAGGAAGGCACGAATCAGAGGAGTGCCAACATTCTCCCGGGGCTCCCAGGACCGATCCTCGGGACCATAACCCGCCCAGTCTACCAGGAAGTACTGCCGACCTCGCACGGTCTTCATGGCCACGATATCTCTTACCGCATAGATGTCATCATCAGCAATAAGAGGGGGAGCAGCACCGACCTCAGCGGAGAAGGGACCAAGGACAACAGGCTTGAGTAAGGAGACATGGAGGAAGTTGGGTATCCGCATCGTGGCCGGGAGTTGCAGCTTGTAGGAGACTGCATTGATCTTGCTGATGATCTTAAACGGCCCGATGTAGCGAGGACCCAACTTGTACGAGGGTAACTTCAATCGGACATATCTGGATGCAAGCCAGACTAGATCACCTGGGGAGAAACACGGGGGATCCAGGCGCCTCTTGTCCGCATGTCTCTTCATCCGCAATGAAGCACGTTCTAGGGATGACTTGACAGAGTTCCATATAGCTGAAAAGTCCCGAACCAGAGCATCTGCTGCGGGGACGTCGGAAGCCGAGGATACTGGCAACGGGACAGAAGGCTTCAGTCCATACACGATCTGAAAGGGAGAGCTGGAGGTAGACTCACTGATGTGCTGGTTATGGGAGAACTCAGCCCAAGGTAGGAGCATGGACCAATCGTCATGATGGATGTTGACGTAGTGGCGCAGGAAGGAGGTCAGGATCTGATTGACCCGTTCCACTTGGCCATTCGGCTGAGGATGGTAGGCCGAAGAAAAGTCCAAGGACACTCCCAGATGTTTGCAGAGAGCCCTCCAGAAGCGCGAGGTAAACTGAGTTCCTCTGTCAGACACTATGTGTGCGGGGAAGCCATGCAATCGGAATATGTGCTGTATGAAGGAGTCAGCTAGCTCCTGGGCAGAGGGCAGTCCAGCCATGGGAACGAAGTGGGCCATCTTTGAGAAGCGATCCACCACAACCCATATGACCGTATGTCCGGAGGATAAGGGTAAGTCCGTGATAAAGTCCATTGCGATATGTTGCCACGGAACGGAAGGAATGGGCAGAGGCAAAAGACGTCCATAGGGTAGGTGCTTGGGTGTCTTGTTCCGGGCACAGGATGGACAGGCTGAGACGAAGGTTGCGACGTCTTTACAGAGGGACGGCCACCAGTAGTGACGGACAATCGTGCTCCAAGTTTTCTTCTGACCAGCATGGCCGGCGATCTTCGAGGCATGGCCCCAGTGCAGGACTCTCTGTCTGTCAGTATCTGAGACATAGGTTTTCCCAGGGGGTATCTGAGTTAGAGCGACAGGAGTCACCGGAATGATTTTACTGGGGTTGATGATGGGCTGGTATGTCTCCTCCTCCAACTCCACGGGCACGAAGGATCTGGACAGAGCGTCTGCCCGCACGTTCTTATCCGCAGGCCGAAAATGGAGTTGGAAATCAAATCGAGCAAAGAACAAGGACCAGCGGGCTTGTCGTGGATTTAGTCTTTGGGCAGACCGCAGGTACTCCAGATTCTTGTGGTCCGTGTAGATGATTACAGGGTATACAGCTCCTTCCAGGAGGTAGCGCCATTCCTCCAAGGCCAGCTTTACGGCCAGTAGCTCCCGATCCCCAATGGTGTAGTTGCGTTCGGGTGCCGAGAAGCTCTTGGAGAAGAATCCACATGTGACCATCTTTCCGGAGGGGGAGTTCTGCATCAACACTACCCCCGGGTCCTGAGGAGGAGGAATCCACCTCTAAGGTGAACTGTCGGTTCAATTGAGGGCGATGGAGAACTGAGGAAGAAGCAAACGCCTGTTTCAAGGAGCAGAACGCGGCATCGTCCGCCGGAGACCAGTCCTTAGGATTAGCTCCTTTTTTAGTCAAGGCAGAGAGAGGTGCAGTCAAGGCAGAGAAATGCGGGATGAACTGACGGTAGTAGTTCGCAAAGCCGAGAAAGCGTTGGATAGCCTTCAGTCCGGAAGGAGGAGGCCAGTTGATGATGGCAGACACTTTCTCTGGGTCCATCTGCAGGCCAGTGTCCGAGATTACATAACCCAGGAAGGGAAGAGACGACTTTTCGAAGATGCATTTCTCATACTTGGCGTACAGACTATTCTCTCTAAGCCTCTGGAGGACTAGCTGCACGTTCTCTCGATGGGTTTGTAGATCCGGAGAGAAGACCAGGATGTCGTCCAGATACACCACGACACAGACATAGAGGAGGTCTCTGAACATGTGTCGCCCTGGGCAAGCCAGGGGACACAGGTCACACACCACCACACCCTACATCCCAGTTAGGAACACCACAGCTAACCAGAAATCCTTGTTGCCTTCCTCCAGAGGCTGATGATTCACACCAGGGGGTGGGCCAGGCAGTTGGCTCCGCCCACCGAGGAGGTCACAGCTCTGGAGGCGGGAGAAACCAGGCAGACAGCTCAGGGAAGAGCTTGAGTAAGGAAGTCCAGTGAGGGACATGAAGGAGTAGACAGCTAAGATGAGCTAAGGAAGTGAAAGTGAAAGTAGAAAAGTGGAAAAGGAGGAAAGCAAGTGAGGTGACAGGAAAGAAAGAAAGCCTGAAGGGTCCAGCTGTGTGTAGGACCAGGTCAGCAAGGTCAGCAACGGCGGTGACTGTCTGGAGGGGGACCGTAAGCACTTGCAATTTATTTATATTCAGGGTATTTTTCATACAATTTTTCTCCTTGGTTTTTTCTAGTCTTAAGGCTGCAATTCACATGCTTAATGTTGCATGTTTACTGAACATTGTTTCAGCTCAGGTTTTTGTGTTTTTTGTATGTTTTCTTGCTTGGTTGCAAGTTGGGGGTGCAGCCCTCCTAGTACTGAGACTGAACAACTGATTGCGTCTCACTTTGCTGTGTATTTTATCTGGGACACAGCTGACCACTTGCCACCATCCATATTGGAGTTTTGACATGACACGTCAGGTATTGATAATGTTTTTAACTTCAGTAGGTTAGGGACTGTCTCAGATGGGTACACCGTGACGAGGTGAGACAGCTTTTTACCTTTTTGCAAAAATGTATACACTAAGTACCCTGTTATTAAGCACTTGCAATTTATTTATTTATATTCAGGGTATTTTTCATACAATTTTTCTCCTTGGTTTTTTCTAGTCTTAAGGCTGCAATTCACATGCTTAATGTTGCATGTTTACTGAACATTGTTTCAGCTCAGGTTTTTGTGTTTTTTGTATGTTTTCTTGCTTGGTTGCAAGTTGGGGGTGCAGCCCTCCTAGTACTGAGACTGAACAACTGATTGCGTCTCACTTTGCTGTGTATTTTATCTGGGACACAGTTGACCACTTGCCACCATCCATATTGGAGTTTTGACATGACACAAGTCAGGTATTGATAATGTTTTTAACTTCAGTAGGTTAGGGACTGTCTCAGATGGGTACACCGTGACGAGGTGAGACAGCTTTTTACCTTTTTGCAAAAATGTATACACTAAGTACCCTGTTATTAAGCACTTGCAATTTATTTATTTATATTCAGGGTATTTTTCATACAATTTTTCTCCTTGGTTTTTTCTAGTCTTAAGGCTGCAATTCACATGCTTAATGTTGCATGTTTACTGAACATTGTTTCAGCTCAGGTTTTTGTGTTTTTTTGTATGTTTTCTTGCTTGGTTGCAAGTTGGGGGTGCAGCCCTCCTAGTACTGAGACTGAACAACTGATTGCGTCTCACTTTGCTGTGTATTTTATCTGGGACACAGCTGACCACTTGCCACCATCCATATTGGAGTTTTGACATGACACAAGTCAGGTATTGATAATGTTTTTAACTGCAGTAGGTTAGGGACTGTCTCAGATGGGTACACCGTGACGAGGTGAGACAGCTTTTTACCTTTTTGCAAAAATGTATACACTAAGTACCCTGTTATTAAGCACTTGCAATTTATTTATTTATATTCAGGGTATTTTTCATACAATTTTTCTCCTTTGTTTTTTGAGGTCTCTGAACATGTGTCGCCCTGGGCAAGCCAGGGGACACAGGTCACACACCACCACACCCTACATCCCAGTTAGGAACACCACAGCTAACCAGAAATCCTTGTTGCCTTCCTCCAGAGGCTGATGATTCACACCAGGGGGTGGGCCAGGCAGTTGGCTCCGCCCACCGAGGAGGTCACAGCTCTGGAGGCGGGAGAAACCAGGCAGACAGCTCAGGGAAGAGCTTGAGTAAGGAAGTCCAGTGAGGGACATGAAGGAGTAGACAGCTAAGATGAGCTAAGGAAGTGAAAGTGAAAGTAGAAAAGTGGAAAAGGAGGAAAGCAAGTGAAGTGACAGGAAAGAAAGAAAGCCTGAAGGGTCCAGCTGTGTGTAGGACCAGGTCAGCAAGGTCAGCAACGGCGGTGACTGTCTGGAGGGGGACCGTTTGGAAGTTCCTGGAAGGACCCCGGAGGCTGTGTGCCCGGCGGTCTGGAGCAGTGTTCCGAAGGACAGTCAGCACCAGGGCAGGGGCCTCTCGGACCCCGGCAAGGCTTGGAGTCGCCATAATTTGCCAAATCCGTCAGTGACGGGGACGTAGATCCCCCAACAACCAAGTCCCGATTGAAGGCAACAGCCCAACAAGAGTAGAAGAGACGCCGCCACCGCCAAGGCACCAGTTTCTTAGGGCCAGCGCCTGCGGGCAAAGAGTAGAGCTCCTTCGGTCCAGCTTGAAGCCGGGGAGCGGGTTACCGGTGGGGACCCATTGCAACCAACAAGTACACTAAGGTGCAAGGAAGAGGGACATCACCGTCACCTACTGGAGAGCAAGTGCAGCCGTCCGTGGGACCGTCTATCCAGCCGTTTGGTTTACCGTAAAAACTGTGTCAACGTCTCAGGCTGAGTGAGTACCACAGTGCCGCAAGGCACAGCGCTGCCCCCGCGTCCCTGCGCCCACCAGGCCTTGCACCTCCCTCACCATCACCGGGCCCCGGGATCACCAACCCCTACCCATGGAGGGGCAACGCAACACCTGGCTGCTCCGCATCACCATCCCCGGGATCCCCATATTGAGCAGCGGTGGTGAAATCACCACAACCGTGGGTGGCTTCACGGACAATAATCATCCCCACACCCAACAAACCCCCTTTCACTCACGGGCGAGGAGTGCCGCTCAAGAAGCCCCCAGGATCCGGCCCACCGCTCGAGCCACCACTGAGCAGCAGCCGCCGGACCCGAGCAGAAGGGGTGAGCGTAGTGTGCTGACACACCCTCCTCCCCGCCTGTGACAACTACGTCGTTCACCAGTTCTTGGATGACGGCCGGAGCGTTACACAGACCAAAGGGCATGACACAATACTCATAGTGCCCATCCCGAGTGTTGAATGCAGTTTTCCATTCGTCTCCAGAGCGAATGCGTACCAGATTATAGGCCCCACGAAGGTCCAACTTGGTGAATACACGGGCTCCTCGGAGCCGATCGAATAGTTCGGGGATAAGCGGCAGAGGGTATTTGTTCTTTACGGTGATCTGGTTTAATCCCCGGTAGTCAATGCAAGAGCGCAGATCACTTTCCTTCTTCTTGACGAAGAAAAACCCTGCTCCGGCAGGGGACGAGGACCTCCGAATGAACCCCTTAGCTAGGCTCTCGGTGATATAGGTAGACATAGCTCGTGTTTCAGCAGGGGACAAGGGGTATATCCGTCCTCGAGGAGGCGTAGTTCCTGGCAGTAACTCGATAGCACAGTAGTAGGGACGATGAGGCGGTAGTACCTCTGACTCCTTTTTATCAAACACGTCCGTAAAGGACCAGTAGGCAGAAGGCAGTCCTGGTAGAGACTCTGGAACCGGAGGGCGTCGGACGGGCTGGATGGATTTCAGACATCTCTCGTGACACGAGGAGCCCCATCGGGTGATTTCACCTGTACTCCAGCTGACCGATGGTTCGTGTGTCCGTAACCATGGAAGTCCCAGCAGGATCTGATGAGACATGCGCGGGAGGACGTAGAAGGTGATCTTCTCGGTGTGCAGAGCACAGATCCTTACTTCCACAGGCTTGGTGATCAGGGAGACGGTGTCAGAGAGGGGTTTCCCATCAACAGAGGCGATCACCAGCGGTTTCTCTAGTGGGAGGACAGGCACCTGGTACTTATCCACCGTGGCCTGCTGGATGAAGTTGCCTGCTGCTCCGGAATCGAGATACGCCTCTGCCGTGAACCGGGTCTCTTCTGTAATGACTTGAATAGTCCAGGTAACGGAGTCTGAGAGAGTCCCAGCACCTAGGGTGGCCTCTCCTACCAAGCCTAGGCTTTGGAGTTTCCCGGCTTCTCGGGACAAGAGCGTAGCAGGTGTGTGCCACCACCGCAGTAGAAGCAGAGACCCTTTGCTAGTCGTTCTGCTCGGCATTGTTCCGACTGCTTCAGGCGGTCAATCTGCATGGGCTCGGAGGTAGACACGCCAGGTGACGCCAACTGGGAAGCGATGGACTTCTGTGGTGGGGAGGAGTGCCGTATCGGACGCCTCTCGCGGGACACTTCTTTGGATCGTTCCTGAAAGCGAAGATCCACTCGAGTCGCTAGGGCAATCAGGGCATCCAGGGTGGAAGGCACGTCACGTCCAGCCAGCTCATCTTTAATACGACCCGAGAGTCCTTCCCAGAAGGCGGCGGTTAGAGCCTCATTGTTCCACCCGAGTTCCGAAGCCAAGTTGCGAAAACGGATGGCATATTGGCCCACCGTCAGAGTCCCCTGACGTAGCTGGAGGAGAGATGAGGCAGACGCGGAGGCGCGTCCGGGCTCGTCAAAGGTGCCACGAAATGCCTGCAGGAATTCCTGGATGTTGGTAGTCACCGGATCCTCCTTCTCCCACAAGGGGTTCATCCAGGCCAGTGCCTCTCCCTCTAGATGGGACATCATGAACGCGACCTTGGCTTGGTCGGAGGCAAACAAGTGCGGCAGCAGCTTGAAATGGAGAGAGCATTGATTGATGAATCCCCTGCAGGTCTTGGGATCTCCGGCGTACCTGGGTGGTGAGGCCAAACGAAGTCTGGAAGCATCCGAGGAGTCTGCCACGGAAGCAGTGGCCGTGGATTGTACAGTGGAAACCCGAGATGCCGAGTATGTGGCCGTCGCTTGTAGCGTGTTCAGGCGGGCATCCACAGAAGACATGAAGTTCAGCATGCGGGTCTGGGTCTCACGCTGGCGTGTGAGTTCCTGCTGCAAGGCCGCTAGTGCTTCGGATCCATGGCCTGTTCTAGCTGTTACGTCCGGGTGGTGGAAGCACTGGACCGTACACCGTTTTCCCCTGAGAAGGCAGCCAAGCTGGTCACCCCGCCAGAGGGTCCTGATGCACGGCAGCCGGAGCACTATAGGTAGCTGGACAGTCCGTAGAGAAGCAGGAAAGGTGGATGATGCTGAACCCACGGAGTTCTGGACGGTAGTCCGGGTGACGAGGCTCAGGGTCCGAGGCCGGGTTATAGGGTCAGGCGGGATCCGGAACCTGCTGAGCGATGGAACGGGTCACCGAACGGAGCCAGAGACTGGAGACTGGCGGAGCTGCAGAGGTGGTGGGACATCCGCCGAAGTCACCGTCAGGGTCCAGGGATGGACTTGGTTCGGAGCGACTGGCGTGGCAGGATCGGCTCTACGAGACAGGACAGGGTTAATACAAGGCAAAGCACAGGGCAAAGCAATACGGGGACCTGAACACTAGCTTGCTAAACACGTAGAACAGGCCCCGCCCACCAGGAAAGAGAAACCTTCTATACCCTGTACCTGTCTATGCAATATCCTGTTTCTGGGTGCTGGCCCTTTAAGAAAGGGTCAATGACCGCGCGCGCGCCCTAATGCACATGCGCGAGGCCCGTGTGCCAGAAGCCAGTCCAGGAAGCGGTGAGGAGGAAGCAGGAGCGCCCGGCTGGGAGTCCCATGTCGCAGAGGAGCGCCGGGAGCGGGGAGCTGGACGCATGGAGGCCGCAGGCGGGGAAGAGGAGGCCGGGACCGGAGTGGTAAGCAGGGGACGCGGCCGGGGAGCGGGGAGCGGGCCACGGGAACCGGAGGACGGGACCAGGGGACCGGGAAGCGTGACACATACTTGTTCTTCTCAACCACAGCACCCCAGTTTGATTGGTATAGCAGCAACAGTGACATTACAACAACAGGTGATCTATGCAGTCAATAACTAAGCCCAGTGGTTATGCCATGGTAGATGGCATGAGACCACTGAGATTAGTGATTGGCTGCAGTGGTCATATGCTGTAGTTGTGGTGGTTGGATTGCTGCCTTGTGAGCAAAGATTTGAGACCGCAGTGCTGGAATGGAGGGTGTAAAGCTAATTGAGTTTTCCTTGTGAAAATAACATTCACTAAAAACATAAACCTGGAATACAGCTTTGCGTTTTGTGTTTTTTTTTTGCAGAGGACAAGTTTTTTGCATGTGTGCATGTCTGTATGACCTGTATGGAATGGCAAAGTTCAGCTCGGTCTTTCACAGATCGTATGTAGAAATTGTTGCATATTAATATTGGTATAGTCTGACTTTCTCTACACAAGGGTCTCACACACGTGGGCTGCATGCAGCCCATAAGGCCGCATCATGCGGCCCACAGGCACGTTGACCCCTTTGACGAACGTGGCTGATGCAGGGGGCTGCCACCATCAGTGCTTTGCTTCAGGTGAATGTATTGTAGGCACCACAAATAGATAAGCACTCTGCACAGATATGCCAATGTCAGCTACTGGCCAATCAGAGGCTAGCAGCTGACGTCGCTGTATGACATCAGCTGCTGGCCTCTGATTGGATGACGGCTGCCATTGGAATAGCTGTGCGCAGAGCTTGTCTTTGCGTGGCACCGGTAAATCATTCAGCTCAAATAAAGCGCCGACTGTGGTGGCCCCTACACCAGTCGTGATCTTCAAGGAGTCAGCGTGCCTGCGAGCTGCAAGAAGCAGGAAAGAGGACACAGAGGGAATAGAGGACAAGTGAGAAGAATGTTTTGGAGGTTTTTTTGCGTATGTGAAGAATAGCACAACTACAGGATGGGGACCAGGGTGGGCACATTACTACAGGATGGGGGAAATTACTACAAGATGTTGGGCAAAATTACTACATGGTACTAATTGTAAAACTATATTACTTACAAGAAGGAGATAAAATGTAAAAAAATATATACAGTATATCAGAATAGAGCATACATGCATACATTATTTTACCATTAAAAATGCTTTATATATATATGTGTATATATATATATATATATAGTGCACGGTTGTTATAATAAATGACCGAAAAAGGTTAAAAAAAAAATAGTGATCCAAGGTGGTATAGTAAATGTGTGTGACCCATATACTCAGCCGAGTTAGAGACCGCTGCTCTATACTATGTGGGTGATTAATAGTTTGTAAATCTTTCAGAATTTTACAGTTTTCTGCAAAATTTGACCTAAAGCTACATCAGAATTTCACACAAGTCATAATAGTAGATGAAAAGAACCAAATAAAAAAAAGTGTCCAAAATATTACTTTGTCATTGCCTTAATGAGGGAAATAATTCAATTTCACAAGTATTTTTGTGTCAAAACTACAGTATGTGAACCTTTAATTTCACCTTCAAATTATCTGCTAACTGTAGAGTCTCGTGTTTTCTATCAATCAGATGACAATCAGGTTCAAAGATAAGGAATCCATCCAAATCTGATCTTCACAACTCCTGTTTGTGGAAGTTTATAATGGCATGAACAGATGAGATTACTGAAGACCTCATGAAGACCTGAAGACATGGAAAAAAATTATAAAACTATCTTGATTAATTTATCGCCCAACAGATCCAGTCAGACATATTGTGTACAATTGAAGTAAACTCAAGACATTGTCCTCCCCAGAAGTGGTCAGCCCAACAATGATCACTCAAAGAGCAAGGTGTATAATAGTCCGCGAGGTCACCCAAGGTAACCACTAAGCAACTAAAGGCTTCTCTCACATTGGCTAATTTTAATATTCATGAGTTCACTATCAGAAAGACACTGAACAACATGGTATACATGGCAAGTTTGCAAGGAATAAAAGCCACTACTTGCTTAAAAAAAACATTATTGCCAGTCTGCAGTTTACTGAAGATCACCTGGACAAGCCAGAAAGGTAATGGAGCAATGTTTTGGGGATGGATAAGACTGGGTTGGGATAAATGAAGATGAGTTAAATATGAAGCATTATATTAGGAGAAAGAAAAACACTGCGTTAAAACATAAAAACTCCTTACCAGCTATGAAAGAGTGCTGGTAGTATCATGGTTTGGACCTGTTTTGCTGCATCTGGGCCAGGACTGCCCAGTGCTCTGTTTATGGCTGGCTGCATGTGGGCAGAGACCCAAACTGCTCAATTAGTGACTTCCTTTGGGGTTCAGGTCAAGTGCAGGTCCCAAACCGAACTTTATCTAAAGTCTGGCTGAACCTGCCGAACCGAACTTCCACGGGTCCGCACATCTGATAATAAATTCAAGGATAAAAAAAACTTTATTTTGTGAAAAAAAAATAGAGTGATAGTAGTCAAACCTTAAAAAAATATATAAATCTGGAATTGCTGTAATTGTACTGACCTGAGTAAAAAAAAGCTGAAAGGAGTAAAAAAAAAATAAATAAATAAACAAAGCCAGTTCTTCGACTGCTGTTGATTTGTTCCTTCTGCCTCCCAAAGATCACAGTACGGCGCGGTTCACTGCGCTCTACGCTGAGCGCTTACATCGCGGATTGGTTGGAATCATACTTGTGTGTGACTCTGTCGCGGGCGGAGGAGGGGACGCCGCGCTCTCCCACTGCTGCTCGGGTCCGGCTGCCGTGGCTGCTGCGGCCTGCTGCTGCTCGGTGGCTCGAGCGATGGGCCGGATCCCGGGGACTCTAGCGGCGCTCCTCGCCCGTGAGTGAAAGGGGATGTTGGGTGTGGGGATTGGTTATTGTCCGTGACGCCACCCACGGCTGTGGTGATTTGTTGACACCACCGCTGCTCTGTATGGGGATCCCGGGAAAGATGGTATGGAGCAGCCAGTTGTTGTGTTGCCCCTCCGTGGGTAGGGGTTGGTGATCCCGGGGCCCAGTGATGAGGTGGGTGATGCAGGGCTTGGTGGGGTGCAGGGACGCGGGGGCAGCACTGTGCCTTGCGGCACTGTGGTACTCACTCAGCCTGAGACGTTGACACAGTTGTCGGTAAAACACACGACTGGAAAGACGGTTCCCACGGACGGCTGCACTTGCTTTCCCCCAGTAGGTGACGGTGATGTCTCTTTTCCTGCACCTAATGTTTCTGTATTGGTAGGGATGGGTTCCCACCGGTAACCCGCTCCCCGGCTTGGATATGGGCCGGAGGAGCCCTACTTTGCCCGCAGGCGCTGGCCCTGAGAATCTGGTGCCCTGGTGGTGGCGGTGTCTCTCCTCAATGGTTGGACTGTTGCCTTCAATCGGGACTTGGTTGTTTGGAGACAGACGTCCCCTTCACTGACGGATTTGGCAAATTTACGGCGACTCCTAGCCTTGCCGGGATCCGAGAGGCCCCTGCCCTGGTGCTGACTGTTCTTTGTATACTGCTTCAGACCGCCGGGCCACTACCCGTCCACGGTCCTTCCAGCAACCTCCGAGCAGTCCCCCTCCAGTCTATCACCGCCGTCTGCTGACCTTGCTGTCACTGTCCTGGCACACAGCCGGACCAACTTCAGGCTTTACTACTGTCCTTCAGCTTCTCTCTTTAGCTTCACTACTACTTCACTTCTACTTTCAACTCTAACTTGAACTTCACTCAAGCTCTCCCTGAGCTCAACTGTTTACTCCTTCTCTTCCCTAACTGAACTCTTCCTCAGACTCTAGTCTGGCTTCAACTTCCACTCCTTCCACTTCCTCCTCCAAATTCTATCTGCCTTGTGCCTCCCGCCTCCAGGGCTGTGAACTCCTCGGTGGGCGGAGCCAACCGCCTGGCCCACCCCCTGGTGTGAAAATCAGCCCCTGGAGGAAGGCAACAAGGATTTTGGTAGCTTGGGTGTTCCTAACTGGGGTGTAGGGTGACCTGAAGCTGGTCCGGGTGTGTGCCCCGGACTGAGACAGCAAGGTCAGCAGACGGCGGTGACTGTCTGGAGGGGTGATTGCTCGGAGGTTCCTGGAAGGACCGCGGACGGGTGGTGACCCGGCGGTCTGGAGCAGTCTACAAAGAACAGTCAGCACCAGGGCAGGGGCCTCTCGGACCCCGGCAAGGCTAGGAGTCGCCATAATTTGCCAAATCCGTCAGTGAAGGGGACGGCTGTCTCCCAACAACCAAGCCCCGATTGAAGGCAACAGCCCAACCATTAAAGCAGAGACACCGCCACCCGCCAGGGCACCAGTTTCTGAGGGCCAGCGCCTGCGGGCAAAGAGTAGAGCTCCTCCGGTCCAGCTTGAAGCCGGGGAGCGGGTTACCGGTGGGAACCCATCGCAACCATCAACAACATAGGTGCAGGACAGAGGGACATCACCGTCACCTACTGGGGAAAGCAAGTGCAGCCGTCCGTGGGAACCGTCTTTCCAGCCGTGTGTTTTACCGAGAACTGTGTCATCGTCTCAGGCTGAGTGAGTTCCACAGTGCCGCAATGCACAGCGCTGCCCCCGCGTCCCTGCGCCCACCAAGCCCTGCATCTCCCACCTCATCACTGGGCCCCGGGATCACCAACCCCTACCCACGGAGGGGCAACACAACAACTTGCTGCTTCACACCATCACTCCTGGGATCTCCACACCGAGCAGCGGTGGTGCTAACAAATCACCACAACCGTGGGTGGCGTCACGGACAATAGACTATATCCCAAAACCCAATCCACTTTCACTCACGGGCGAGGAGTGCCACTCGAGACCCCCGGGATCCGGCCCACCGCTCGAGCCACCACTGAGCAGCAGCAGCCGGACCCGAGCAGAGGGGTGAGCGCAGTGCTGACACCCTCCTCCCCGCCCGCGACAACTTGGCGTCACGAACAGGATCTTACCGCTCTGCCGTCTGGTAGAGGTGCGCCTTGTTACCGCCGGAGGTGTCCGGCAGAAAAATTTCAGAAGCCGCCATCTTTGGAGCGAAAAGTCCCCGCTGGAGCGTCTTCTCGAGTAGCAGAGGCGCGAAGGCCAAAACCCCGCCCCGATAGAGGAGTGGCTGAAGAGAAGCTAAGGGGACGCGATGGCGGCTGGCTGCATGTGAGCGCAGCTATAAAAGCAGGCACGCCAGGACTCTGCAGTCACCCTGTTCCTGGAAGACGTCATCATGTGGATGCCGTCCCGCGACACCGTAGCCCCCGCGCCTGGAACCGCGGCATGGGTGGAGATCCGGACCGCGCAGCTCTACCAACGGCTGCAGGTCAAGATGCAGCTCCTCATGGAGGAGTGGGAAGCCGACATAGCGGACGTTATAGCAGCCGTGCGGGGACGCGAGGAGGAAGCGGAGGAAGGGAGGGTGAGTGACCCACGCCCCGATGCCCTGGAAGGGCCGGTCATCGCGGCTGCGGGACCCGGTCCAAGCCCTCTCCCACCGCCGCATACCTTGCCACCCGTCTCGGAGGCCGTGACCCCGCCACTAGGCCTGCTACCACCGCAACCGGTAGCAATACCCAGCGTCCCCGCCCAGGCGGGCTGACCTGTAGCCGGAGCCCGTAGTCGACCGGAGGTGTTGCCATGGAAGGCCCCAAAGACTGAACCGGAGGCATCCCCTGAAAAGTCCCCCGAGCCGGAGCTGATGACCCGCTCCGAGCCGAAGGCCCAGCAGCGGAAAGCCCCTGTGCCCATCCCCCACACCTCGGCTGAGGTAGCGCCGGGTTGTAGCTGTAAGGCAGCGCCCAAGGCCAAGACACCGCGGGACCCGCCGGCCAGATTCCTGACAGTGGGCAACATCCAGAATGTCCCGCGGGGCCCAACCCGTGCGCCGGAGCTTGCAGTAGCGCCGTATTGGGATAGGGAGCCAGTACCGCTGGGCCTGGAGATCGGTGAACGGGAGAGGAAGAAGGCCGAGCTGGTGGCCCGAGCGATAAGGGAGAAGGAGAATCTCCGCCAGGCCACGTTCCGTGTCCGGGGTCCGCTGTACGAGGGGCAGGTGAGGCGGTTTGATGTCCGCCGGGGCTATGGGTTTATTTATGAACGGGCCTGGAAGCCGAAGTGTTCGTAGCCCGGCGGGATGTAAATGCCCACCTGCCTGAAGAGCATCCCGGCCGCAACCTAATGCCGGGTGACATTGTCCAGTATACCCGGCACTGTGGAGAGAGGGGGTGGTTCGCCCTGGATGCCAAACTGAGGGGCAGCCAAGAGAGCCGAGTGAGTCCTGCACCCCCTCCCTCGGCTGACGCTGAATATCCGGAGTAAGGGCAGCGGAGCACCGTTGTCCAGTCCCCGTTGGGACCACACTGAGTTGTGTTTGTTTGAAAGTTTTGAAAAAAAAAATTAAGTAATCAACTGAAGAAGTAACCTGATTGACCGTGATTTGGAAAACTGGCCGTTGCCGGCACCGTTGTCCCCGTGGGGACCGTTTAAAAAAGTTTGCATGAGGAACTGCTCATGGACAAGCCCGTGAACTTGCAGGGCAACCACAAACGTTAGTGGCTTGTAAATAAGTTGTTTACCGTTACCGTTTCCGCATTGCCGCCTCCGGAGAGGCAGGTTGGAGGGAGGGCCCTCAGCAGAGCAGGCTGGGGCCCAGCCACTAAAGGAACCGGTGGCTACCCTCTGAAGGGGAAGGACAGATCCCGCTCGGGTAACGTGTGCTGGACTTGGGGACAAGGGGTGCTGCCTGGGTTTTAGGGGCAGCATCAGGGCCAGGTTGCTTGGGTGGGAGAGAGCGGAAACCGTAACCGTGAACCGTTTTGCAACGTTTAAGTAAAGTGCCTCCCGTTATGGGAAGAAGTAATAAAAATGTATATATGTTACCGTTTTACTTTTATATATTTACAGAAAATAAAACCGGTGTTGGACGGGCAGCCCGCGGACGGTCTGCATTTTGCTAAGGGGGAATGTGACGCCCTGGGAAAGCCAGGGGTCACACGTCATCACACCACCACACCCTACACCCCAGTTAGGAACACCCAAACTACCAAATCCTTGTTGCCTTCCTCCAGGGGCTGATGTTCACACCAGGGGGTGGGCCAGGCGGTTGGCTCCGCCCACCGAGGAGTTCACAGCCCTGGAGGCGGGAGGAACCAGGCAGTCCAGTTTAGGAGGTGAAGGAGTAAACAAGTAGTCAAGTGAAAGTAGAAGGAAGTGAAGTGGTAGGGGAGCAAAGGAGAAAACTGGAGTAAAGGAGTAAAAGTGACAGTAAGAAAGCCTGAAGCTGATCCGGGTGTGTGCCCCGGACTGAGACAGCAAGGTCAGCAGACGGCGGTGACTGTCTGGAGGGGTGATTGCTCGGAGGTTCCTGGAAGGACCGCGGACGGGTGGTGACCCGGCGGTCTGGAGCAGTGTACAAAGAACAGTCAGCACCAGGGCAGGGGCCTCTCGGACCCCGGCAAGGCTAGGAGTCGCCATAATTTGCCAAATCCGTCAGTGAAGGGGACGGCTGTGTCCCAACAACCAAGTCCCGATTGAAGGCAACAGCCCAACCATTAAAGCAGAGACACCGCCACCGCCAGGGCACCAGTTTCTGAGGGCCAGCGCCTGCGGGCAGAGTAGAGCTCCTCCGGTCCAGCTTGAAGCCGGGGAGCGGGTTACTGGTGGGAACCCATCGCAACCATCAACAACATAGGTGCAGGACAGAGGGACATCACCGTCACCTACTGGGGAAAGCAAGTGCAGCCGTCCGTGGGAACCGTCTTTCCAGCCGTGTGTTTTACCGAGAACTGTGTCATCGTCTCAGGCTGAGTGAGTACCACAGTGCCGCAAGGCACAGCGCTGCCCCCGCGTCCCTGCGCCCACCAAGCCCTGCATCTCCCACCTCATCACTGGGCCCCGGGATCACCAACCCCTACCCACGGAGGGGCAACACAACAACTTGCTGCTTCACACCATCACTCCTGGGATCTCCACACCGAGCAGCGGTGGTGCTAACAAATCACCACAACCGTGGGTGGCGTCACGGACAATAGACTATATCCCAAAACCCAATCCCCTTTCACTCACGGGCGAGGAGTGCCGCTCGAGACCCCCGGGATCCGGCCCACCGCTCGAGCCACCACTGAGCAGCAGCAGCCGGACCCGAGCAGAGGGGTGAGCGCAGTGCTGACACCCTCCTCCCCGCCCGCGACACAACATGGTATCCCCAAACCATTTCAACTAAATCTGCACTCCAATATAGCGCTCCTTTCCTTCTGTGCTTTGCACTGTGCCTCAAAACTAATTTTCGACCACATGTGGGGTATTAGCGTACTCGGGAGAAATTATGTAACAAATTGTATGGTCCATTATCTCCTTTTACCCTTTTTTAAAATTAAAAGTTTGGAACAAAAACAACATTTTAGTAGAAAAAAATTGTATTTTTTTTATATTCACAGCCCAATGTTATACAATTCTGTGAATCACCGGAGGGTTAAAATTGCTCACTAGATGAGTTTCTCGAGAGGTGAAATATACAGAATAGGGTCATTTGTGGAAGAGGGGGTTCTGCTGTTTTGAAGATTCCCTGACATGCCAAATGTGACATTGTGTCCGCAATCTATTCCAGCCAGAATGGTGGCGCTCCTGGCCTTCCCAGCTGTGCTGTGCACCAAAACAGTAGTTTTCCACCACATATGGAGTACCCCTATACTCAGGAGAAATTGCCCAACAAATTGTATGGTCCATTTTCTATTATTACTATTGTAAAAATAAAAACAATTAGGGTTAAAGCAACATTTATGTGTTTACATTTTTATTTTTCATTTTCACAGCGCAACATTATAAAATTCTGGTTCAAGGTGTTCAACAAACATCTAGATAAGTTCTTGTAAGGGTCTAGTTTCCAAAATGGCATCAATTATGGGGGAGTTTCCACTGCTTAGGCACCTTAGGGGCTTTCCAAATGCAACACGGCATCCGCTAACATTTGCAGTTAATTTTGCATTTCACAACTTAAATTGTGCTCCTTCCCTTCCAAGCCCTGGCGGTGTGCCCTACCAGTACATTTATACCATATATGAGGTATCAGTATATTCAGTGAGAAATTGCACAATAAATTGTAACATTAATTTTCTCCTATTAAACTTGTGAAGTTGAAAAATTTGGGGCTAAAGTAATATTTTTTGAGAAAAAATATAATTCTAATTTTTTTTCCTTCCACATTACTTTAATTCCTGTACAGCCCCCTAAAGGGTTAATCAACTTCATGGTTGTGGTGTTGAGCAGTGCGAGGGGCGCAGTTTTTGGAATGGGTTAACTTTTGGGTATTTTCTGTCACCTAGGCCTCTCAAAGTTGCCGTACTTCAAATGTGATGTGGTCTCTAAAAAATGGTTTTGTAAATTTTGATGGAAAAATTAGAAAACTGAATATAAACTTGCTAACAAAAATAAAAATATATTTTTAAAAAATTGTGCTTAAGTAAAATAGACATGGGGAAATGTTATTTATTAACTATTTTGTGTGACATAGCTCTTGGATTTAAAAGCATAAAAATTGGAAATGTGCAAATTGCTAAAAGTTTTCCAAATTTCCAATTTTTTCACAAATAAATGCAAAAAATATCGTCTTCATTTTACCACTATCATGAAGTACAATATGTCCCGAAAAAACAATCTCAGAATCAAAAGTGTCCTGGTCGTTAAGGTGAAAACAGGCGGCGGGATGAAGGGGTTAATAGTGTGTGAATAACTATGGCTTCTACCTTTTTTTTTGCATTTATTTTTGTAAAAAAAAAAACTTTGTTCAGAAATTGAGAGAATTTTAAGCTTTTCATAAAGGAGGCATGTTCTACTATAGACCTCTATTGTTTGTTTTTTCTTAATTATAAATTAAATATATGTGTTAATGTGACTTATATTTTGGTTGCATTTTTTACATTACAGGTAGTGATGGGAGAATCCAGACTGTAAAGTCCGGATTCACGTGGTTACAAGGGAAATCCGGATAATGATCCGGGTCCAGCAACTCAGGTAATTAAAAAAAATAAAGAAAAAATAAAGAAAAAAAGAATAAAGCAACCATGCTATAATTACCGAGTATTCGGAGCGGCTGTAACTCCTTCCGAGATGCTCATTCTACTTCCGGGGCCGCTTATTAACGTCATGCATATGCACTGCTTTTCCCACCCACCGGCGTCTGTGATTGGTTGCAGTCAGACAGCGCCCCCACCTTGTGAAACAGCATCTGACTGCTTGCAATTACAGACCCGGTCTGTGGGTGACTAGATTGATGTAAAAGTAAGTTAAAAAAAAATTAGAGTATGGTCCTCCCATATTATGATACCCAGCACAGATAAAGTATATGGCTACAAGCTGCAGCCCCCAGCCGTGCACGTTATCTTGGTCTCCCCCAATTTTGGTGCTGAAATGTCTGCACCAGATTTAAGCACCAAATTTGCACCCCCTGGCAGTGGTGTAACTAGAGTTCAATGGGCCCTGGTGCAAAATTTGGACCAGGGCCCCCCCGTCCCCACCCCCCTCAGGGTACAGGATAATGGTTCTTTCCTTCACCAGCCAGCTTTCCCATACTTCAATAACCCTCTTTCCACCAGCACCCATCTTTCCATGTTCTGATATCCATCTTGTTTTCAGCACCTAGCTTTCCAATTCTCTGCTATACATCTTCCCCTCAGCATCCAGCTTGTCCTTGATATCAGAGCATGGGAAAACTGGGTGCTGAGGGAAAGATGTATAGCAAAACATGGGAAACTTGAGTATTGAGAGAAAGATGTATAGCAGAGCATGGGAAAGCTGGGTGCTGAGGACAAGATGGATATCAGAATATAAGAAAGCTGGGTGCTGATGGCTATCTGAGCATGGGAAAGCTGGGTGCTGAGTGAAACTCAGCACCCATCTTTCCCTTCCCCATACTTGTATCTTTGTCTCCATCCTGGTATATAGCGCCATCCATTTTCTTTTTGCTGTACATTATATTTGTGCTATAAATAACATTATTGTAAAGTTAGAGGAAAGAAAAAGCCAGCTCACTACAGCTTCTCAGTCTGGAGTTGACCACGATGCTCGCAGGAAGACGCCCATGCTATTGCTAGTAGATCCAGGAGAAACAAAATACAGCAAGCTTAGGCATGAATATAAGAATTCCTATATTCCACCATATAGTATTATGCAGCCCCCATATAGTAGTATACAGCCCCTAATAGTGCACCATATAGTAGTATGCAGCCCCTCATATAGTAGTATGCAGCCCCTCATATAGTAGTATGCAACCCCCATATAGTAGTATGCAGCCCTTATATTCCTCCATATAGTGGTATACATCCCCCATATTCCACCATATAGTAGTATGCAGCCCTGATAGTCCTCCGTATAGTATTATGCAGCCCCCATATAGTATTATGCAGCCCCCATAGTCCTTTGGCCACCAAGATTAAATACATACATAGTTACTTCTCTTCGTTCACCTGCTGCTCCAGTCTCCTTAGCTTGTCCACTATTCTGCTGCTCTGCACGTCTCCACACAGTGGTGCGCAGTAGTGACGTCATCGCGCTCTGCTGTGCTGACATATCAAAGTGCCGCATACACAGTGGGAGAGTGATGAGAGCGGGAGTGCTCCGCTCCTTCTCTCATCATTGATTTCAATTGTATCACCGTCTGCAATGCCAATACAATTGAAAGTGCAATCCTCGGCAGGGAGTAAGTGGGGTGGGGGGGCAGTGCCAGTGCTCCCACCGGGCTCCCCTAACTCACGGGCCCCATACCGGTCATGTGGCCACTGGCTGAGGTCCTCGGGCCCTCTGAAATCCCAAGCCCAGTCACGCACTGTCACTTCAGATGTAGCAGAGCTGGAATCGTCGTGGGACCTCATGTGGATTATGGTGTAGTTTGGTTAATAAAGTGGTGAAAGAGGGTGTCTTTTGTATTGTATTTCAATTAAAGGATTTTTTGGGTGTTTGTGTTTATTTTCACTTACAGATTATTAATGGTGGGTCACTTAGATGCGTCCCATTACTAATCTATGACTTAGTGGCAGCTATGAGCTGTCATTAACTACTTATTACCCTGATTGCCACTGGACCAAGGCAATTGGGATGAGTCTGATAAAGTTCATGGATTATTGTATCTAATGGATGCGACATTCCTGGATGTCTGCAGGCTGCAATTTTTAGTCTGGGGGGCCCAATAACTATGGATCTCCCCAGCATGAGAATACCAGCTACCAGCTGTCGGGCTCTATTATGGCTGGGGATCAAAACTAAGAGGAGGGGACCGCACGACACTTTTTTTGTATTTATTTAAATAATAATAAAGGCCACATGAGGTCCCTCTTATTTTCTTATTTTGATACAGGGCCAAGATAAGCGCACAGCTAGGGGCTGCAGCCTTTAGCCATATGCTTTATCTGTGCTGGGTATCATAATATGGGGGGATCCTACACTAATTTTTTTCCATGTATTTTTTTAAAAAAACTAGAGCCGCAGACAGGGCCTGTGATTGGCTGCAGTCACACACACACACACACAAACACAGTCTTAAAGGTTGGTGGCGCAGTCTGACTGCAACCAATCAGAGACGGCAGGACTGCCGGTGGGCGGGGGAAGCTGTGAATATGTATGAGCAATAATAAGCGGCTCCTGGAAGTAGTGTTAGAGCCGCACGTGACTGGTAAGTATAACGCGCCTGCTCCAATCCCCCTATGCCTTCTACCACCATTTTTAAGCGCCTCATTCTGGTCCCCATACACTTATATGGACACTGCGTTACGGCCAGATATCCGGGAACAATTCCGGGCCAGAACTGGGCCAATCCCTGGTATCTGCAAGTCTGCGCATCACTAATTACAGCTCGTGTCTCTACAATTAATCTTACAATCATGTGACTTGTACTAAGGAAAAAATAGTAAAAACAGGAGTTTGCCCCAACTTCCTCTGCTTCCACAGCTCCCTGCGCCACCAACAGGTCATGTGCCATTACTGCATCATATGACTGCGGGTCGGACGCTGTGTGAGGGCCGGGGCCAGTGGCGTAACTACCGCGGTCGCAGCGGTCGCCATCGCGACCGGGCCCGGGCGGTTTGGGGCCCGCGGGGACCCGGCAGATCAGCAGCCAGCTCCTCTCAGTGAGAGAGAAGCTGCGCTGATCTGTCACAGTGCAAGGGCCCACTATATGACCCGCTGCCGCCCCCGACACCGGGCCCTCCTGCCCGATGTCAGCGGCGGCACCGGGGCCCCCCTCCCCCGTCACCGCGCACAGTAATAATGAAGCATAGAGCGGCCGGCGCCACTCTGCATCATCATTCTCCCCCTGTGCCTGCGCGTTGACGTCACTCCTGTGCGACTGCTGTGCTGAGTGCACAGAGCGCAGGGAGGGAGGACGCCGACCGCAGCACCGGGAGAACGAGGAGAGGGGAGGACGAGCAGCAGTGGAACAAGTAGACGTCAGGACAGAGCAGCAGTGGAAGGAGGAGAGCGGTGAGTACTTGTTTTTTTTATATATATATATATATATATATATATATAAGTGAGTACACGGTGGTCAGAGGCCTGGAGTGGGGAGGCTGCATTATACTGTACATGGAGGCCTGGGGTGGGGAGGCTGCATGATACTGTACATGGAGGCCTGGGGTGGGGAGGCTGCCTGATACTGTACATGGAGGCCTGGGGTGGGGAGGCTGCCTGATACTGTACATGGAGGCCTGGGGTGGGGAGGCTGCCTGATACTGTACATGGAGGCCTGGGGTGGGGAGGCTGCCTGATACTGTACATGGAGGCCTGGGGTGGGGAGGCTGCATGATACTGTACATGGAGACCTGGGGTGGGGAGGCTGCATGATACTGTACATGGAGGCCTGGGGTGGGGAGGCTGTATGATACTGTACATGGAGGCCTGGGGTGGGGAGGCTGCATGATACTGTACATGGAGGCCTGGGGAGGCTGGCAGCATTATTATAGATGGAGGCCTGGGGAGGCTGGCTGCATTATTATACATGAGGCCTGGGGAGGCTGGCTGCATTATTATACATGGAGGCCTGGGGAGGCTGGCTGCATTATTATACATGGAGGCCTGGGGAGGCTGGCTGCATTATTATACATGGAGGCCTGGGGAGGCTGGCTGCATTATTATACATGGAGGCCTGGGGAGGCTGGCTGCATTATTATACATGGAGGCCTGGGGAGGCTGGCTGCATTATTATACATGGAGGCCTGGGGAGGCTGGCTGCATTATTATACATGGAGGTCTGGGGAGGCTGGCTGCATTATTATACATGGAGGTCTGGGGAGGCTGGCTGCATTATTATACATGGAGGCCTGGGGAGGCTGGCTGCATTATTATACATGGAGGTCTGGGGAGGCTGGCTGCATTATTATACATGGAGGTCTGGGGAGGCTGGCTGCATTATTATACATGGAGGTCTGGGGAGGCTGGCTGCTATATTATACATGGAGGCCTGGGAGGCTGGCTGCTATATTATACATGGAGGCCTGGGAGGCTGGCTGCTATATTATACATGGAGGCCTGGGGAGGCTGGCTGCTATATTATACATGGAGGCCTGGGAGGCTGGCTGCTATATTATACATGGAGGCCTGGAGAGGTTGGCTGCATTATTATATATGGAGGCCTGGTGAGGCTGCATAATAAACATGAAGGACACCTTATACATTGAATATAGAGGTGTAATATACATAGAGGTCTATGAGGCTGCATTATACTGGAGGTCTATAGGGATGCATTAAAATGGAGGTCGGGGGGGGGGGAGGCTGTATAATACAAAATGAAGGGACACCTTATACATGGAATATAGGAGTGAATTATACATGGAGGAGTATGGGGCTGCATAATACCATCTGAAGTTTTATGAGGTTGTGTTATTGTCGCGGGCGGAGGAGGGGACGCCGCGCTCTCCCACTGCTCGGGTCCGGCTGCCGCGGCTGCTGCGGCCTGCTGCTGCTCGGTGGCTCAAGCGATGGGCCGGATCCCGGGGACTCTAGCGGCGCTCCTCGCCCGTGAGTGAAAGGGGATTTTGGGTGTGGGGATGGGTTATTGGCCGTGACGCCACCCACGGTTGTGGTGATTTGTTGACACCACCGCTGCTCTGTATGGGAATCCCGGGAAGGATGGTATGGAGCAGCCAGTTGTTGTGTTGCCCCTCCGTGGGTAGGGGTTGGTGATCCCGGGGCCCAGTGATGAGGTGGGAGATGCAGGGCCTGGTGGGCGCAGGGACGCAGGGGCAGCGCTGTGCCTTGCGGCACTATGGTACTCACTCAGCCTGAAACGTTGACACAGTTTTCGGTAAAACACACGGCTGGAAAGACGTTCCCATGGACGGCTGCACTTGCTCTCCCAGTAGGTGACGGTAACGGTCCCTCTGTCCTGCACCTAAGTTGATGATGGTTGCGATGGGTTCCCACCGGTAACCCGCTCCCCGGCTTGGATATGGGCCGGAGGAGCCCTACTTTGCCCGCAGGCGCTGGCCCTGAGAAACTGGTGCCCTGGCGGTGGCGGTGTCTCTCCGTAATGGTCGGACTGTTGCCTTCAATCGGGACTTGGTTGTTTGGAGACAGACGTCCCCTTCACTGACGGATTTGGCAAATTATGGCGACTCCTAGCCTTGCCGGTATCCGAAAGGCCCCTGCCCTGGTGCTGACTGTTCTTCGTATACTGCTCCAGACCGCCGGGCCACTACCCGTCCGCGGTCCTTCCAGCAACCTCCGAGCAATCACCCCTGCAGACTATCACCGCCGTCTGCTGACCTTGCTGTCACAGTCCGGGCACACAGCCGGACCAACTTCAGGCTTTACTACTGTCACTTCAGCTTCTCTCTTTAGCTTCACTACTACTTCCTTCCACTTCACTTTCCTCACTCGACTCTCCTGTTTACTCCTTTCCGTCCCTAGCTGGACTCCACTCTAGCCCTCAGCTAGACTTCAACTGCCTGGTTCTTCCCGCCTCCAGGGCTGTGTACTCCTCGGTGGGCGGAGCCAACCGCCTGGCCCACCCCCTGGTGTGAACATCAGCCCCTGGAGGAAGGCAACAAGGATTTTGGTAGCCTTGGTGTTCCTAACTGGGGTGTAGGGTGTGGAGGTGTGATGACCTGTGACCCCTGGCTTGCCCAGGGCGTCACATTATAATACATATAGGACTATGGGGCTACATTATAATATATGGAGGACTATGGAGGCTACCTTATACACGGACTATGGAAGTGCATTATAAAACATGGAGGACTATGTGGTGCAGTATAATATATGGAGAACTATGGGGTGAATTTTAATACATGGAGAACTATGGGAAATGCATTATAATTGAAGGGCTACTTTATACATGGAGGATTATGGGGGTGCATTACAATATATGGAGGGCTATGTATCTGCATTCTAATATATGAAGGGTTATGTGGGACCCTTTATACAATTATTTGGAAGGCTATGTGGGGGCTGTTATAGTATTTTGAGAACTTTATACAGGGGGGACAAAGATACAAGTATGGGATGGAAATGTTTTGTGCTGAGGGAAAAAGGCTCTTTCCCTCAGCAGCCAACTTTCCCATGCTCTGCTATACATCTCTCAGCACCCAGCTTTCCCATGCTCTGCTATACATCTCTCAGCACCCAGCTTTCCCATGCTCTGCTATACATCTCTCAGCACCCAGCTTTCTCATGCTCTGATATGGGAAAGCTGGGTGCTGAGGACAAGATAAATATCAGAACATAGGAAAGCTGGGTGCTGATAGAGGGATTTCAGGGTGCTGTGGGTGAGAGCCAAGTGTCAGCGTCATTATCCTGTACCCCGAGTGTCAGTGTCATTATCCCCTACCCCAAGTGTCTGTGTATGTGGAGGGGGGGCCCAGGTCTAAACTTTGCACCGGGCCCATCCAACTCTAGTTACGCCACTGGCCGGGGCTGTCTCTGCGGCACTTACTGTACAGAAATCGGTCATGTAGTAAGATGACATGGCCAGCAGAGGGCGCTCTGAACCTGTTTACACCCTGCGTTCTTATACCGTCCGCCCCCACAGCTCAGCTGTCAGTCAGGGCCCTCGGCTCCACCCGGCCGCATTCCTGTCAGTCATCATGACCCCGCCCACTGAGTTGTCAGTGTCTGGCCCCTCCCCGATCCCCTGACAGTCAGCTGGAAGCGCCGCACGTCACGAGGCTGCAGCCTGCCCCGCCCATGTTGTTCTCGCGAGAGTCGAGGATCGGGGCGCCCGCGCTGCTGTAGGTTGCTGGCGGAGGAGAGCGGGGCCGGGATTCGGAGTGAACGGAGACTTGACACGGTGAGAGAGCGCGGCCGAGGGCTGAGGCGCCCGTAGCACACACGCTGCATGTCACCGACAGATTCACCGACACTACGCCCCAAATACCCCAGAGGTTCAGAGGCCCAGACCGGGGAGACGCCCCCGTCCCGAGGGCTGCTGAGAACAGCCAATAGGAGGCGGAGTATGAACAAGTGACAGGTAGGAAGTCCAATAGGAACTAGCAGGAGGCGGGTTCAGCAACAGGCCCGGGACAGAGTGTTCTGTAGACAGACTACATGTCTGCGCTTCCAGCCAGCAGTCTATGGGCCGTCCCCGGGCGTCTGCTCCCCAGTATGGGCCGTCCCCGGGCGTCTGCTCCCCGGTATGGGCCGTCCCCGGGCGTCTGCTCCCCGGTATGGGGCGTCCCCGGGCGTCTGCTCCCCGGTATGGGGCGTCCCCGGGCGTCTGCTCCCCGGTATGGGGCGTCCCCGGGCGTCTGCTCCCCAGTATGGGGCGTCCCCGGGCGTCTGCTCCCCGGTATGGGGCGTCCCCGGGCGTCTGCTCCCCGGTATGGGGCGTCCCCGGGCGTCTGCTCCCCGGTATGGGGCGTCCCCGGGCGTCTGCTCCCCAGTATGGGGCGTCCCCGGGCGTCTGCTCCCCAGTATGGGGCGTCCCCGGGCGTCTGCTCCCCAGTATGGGGCGTCCCCGGGCGTCTGCTCCCCGGTATGGGGCGTCCCCGGGCGTCTGCTCCCCGGTATGGGGCGTCCCCGGGCGTCTGCTCCCCGGTATGGGGCGTCCCCGGGCGTTTGCTCCCCGGTATGGGGCGTCCCCCGGGCGTCTGCTCCCCGGCGTGGGCCGTCCCCCGGGCGTCTGGCTCCCCGGCGTGGGCCGTCCCCCGGGCGTCTGGCTCCCCGGCGTGGGCCGTCCCCCGGGCGTCTGCTCCCCGGCGTGGGCCGTCCCCCGGGCGTCTGGCTCCCCGGCGTGGGCCGTCCCCCGGGCGTCTGGCTCCCCGGCGTGGGCCGTCCCCCGGGCGTCTGGCTCCCCGGCGTGGGCCGTCCCCCGGGCGTCTGGCTCCCCGGCGTGGGCCGTCCCCCGGGCGTCTGCTCCCCGGTATGGGGCGTCCCCGGGCGTCTGCTCCCCGGTATGGGGCGTCCCCGGGCGTCTGCTCCCCGGTATGGGGCGTCCCCGGGCGTTTGCTCCCCAGTATGGGGCGTCCCCCGGGCGTCTGGCTCCCCGGCGTGGGCCGTCCCCCGGGCGTCTGGCTCCCCGGCGTGGGCCGTCTCCCGGGCGTCTGGCTCCCCGGCGTGGGCCGTCTCCCGGGCGTCTGGCTCCCCGGCGTGGGCCGTCTCCCGGGCGTCTGGCTCCCCGGCGTGGGCCGTCTCCCGGGCGTCTGGCTCCCCGGCGTGGTCCGTCTCCCGGGCGTCTGGCTCCCCGGCGTGGTCCGTCTCCCGGGCGTCTGGCTCCCCGGCGTGGTCCGTCTCCCGGGCGTCTGGCTCCCCGGCGTGGGCCGTCCCCCGGGCGTCTGGCTCCCCGGCGTGGGCCGTCCCCCGGGCGTCTGGCTCCCCGGCGTGGGCCGTCCCCCGGGCGTCTGGCTCCCCGGCGTGGGCCGTCCCCCGGGCGTCTGGCTCCCCGGCGTGGGCCGTCCCCCGGGCGTCTGGCTCCCCGGCGTGGGCCGTCCCCCGGGCGTCTGGCTCCCCGGCGTGGGCCGTCCCCCGGGCGTCTGGCTCCCCGGCGTGGGCCGTCCCCCGGGCATCTGGCTCCCCGGCGTGGGCCGTCCCCCGGGCGTCTGGCTCCCCGGCGTGGGCCGTCCCCCGGGCGTCTGGCTCCCCGGCGTGGGCCGTCCCCCGGGCGTCTGGCTCCCCGGCGTGGGCCGTCCCCCGGGCGTCTGGCTCCCCGGCGTGGGCCGTCCCCCGGGCGTCTGGCTCCCCGGCGTGGGCCGTCCCCCGGGCGTCTGGCTCCCCGGCGTGGGCCGTCCCCCGGGCGTCTGGCTCCCCGGCGTGGGCCGTCCCCCGGGCGTCTGGCTCCGCGGCGTGGGCCGTCCCCCGGGCGTCTGGCTCCGCGGCGTGGGCCGTCCCCCGGGCGTCTGGCTCCGCGGCGTGGGCCGTCCCCCGGGCGTCTGGCTCCGCGGCGTGGGCCGTCCCCCGGGCGTCTGGCTCCGCGGCGTGGGCCGTCCCCCGGGCGTCTGGCTCCGCGGCGTGGGCCGTCCCCCGGGCGTCTGGCTCCGCGGCGTGGGCCGTCCCCCGGGCGTCTGGCTCCGCGGCGTGGGCCGTCCCCCGGGCGTCTGGCTCCGCCTCTGTGCCCACCCGTGCTGTATTGTAGTTCTGCACGCTGCTCCTGCCTTGTGGTGGTGCCATGGATGATGTTAGGTTTAACAACCTCTGCCTGATACAGAACATTTGTGTAGACATTAGAGGTTTTCCTGGAGACTATTGACAGTACGAGCCCATCGTTACGCCATCGATATCTGATCAGGAGGGTCCAGCTTTGGCCTCTTCTGCAGTTCAGTTTGAAGGGGCTGACCTGATGATAATGGTCTATATTAGCGGTAAACCATCAGTGATCAAGGAGTTGTTGCTTTTCAGTAAAAGTTCTTCCTACGCTGCAGGTATAAAGAAAACAAACTGTGCTGCACTCACCCTCTCCTGGTCCACCTGTGAGTCTTTGCTGCTGCTTCCGGCATTGGCTGCAGTACTGACGTTACGTGAATGGTGTCCAATTAACAAGCTCAGCTGGAGAGATGCTCAGCTCGCTTATTGCTTGTCATTGTTATATGAGCATTGCAGCCAATTCCAGATACCGGGAGCTGCTGGACCCAGGGAAGGTGAGTACAGCACAGTTTGATCCTTTTTAGTAACCTAGAAGTGTTACATTATAATTCCTCTCCCCTGGTCTGACTTGTCACTTATCTCCAAATGATCTTACGTCAGAAAAGTTACTTTATTATTTTTGGGGACAATATTTTTTGCACATTTTCATCACATTTTATTTTAGGCTTTGGACTCTGCGCGTCTCTACAGTACGTGTTTGTTTGGTTTTTTTTTTTTGGTATTTTTTTGTATGTGATTTTCCTCAGCCTCAGACATACACAAGCAGATAACTGGATCAATGTTAGGAATCTGTTTATATATTAGGGGGCTTTAAAGATTGTGAACCCTTTCAGAATTTTCTTTTTTGGCATAAATTTGACCTAAAAGTAAATTAGATTTACAAGACCTAAAAGAAACATCAACAAACGAGACGATAATTTTGACATTTGTCACTTTTTTTTTTTAAAGTGAAGTGTTCCAATATCACATGTCTGTGAGTGGCAAAAGCGTGACGCTGTGAAAATCTGTTGTAGTTTTAGGTAAAGTTTATGCTGAAATATGGAAAATTCTGAAGGGTTCACAAACTTTAAAGTAGCTCTGTGTAAAGTCTGTTTATATGGGGGCAGAAAAGTTGTTTCTGACTTCATATAGATGAAAAAACGACTGCACATTGTTGGGAAACATTTATTTTTTTTTATATAATGTAAGGGAGTTTCTAGCATATGTAAGAAATCTGTCACCAGGTTTTTCTACCTCATCTGAGAGAGGCATAATGTAGGGCCATAGACCCTGATTCCAATCACTTACTGGGCTGCTTGCTGTAGATTTTATATAATCACTGTTTTATTAGCTGGAGGTTATAACTGCTGCCATGTCCTCCTCCATATTCATGGGCTCTGTGTAACCCCGCCCCCCACTGATTTGCAGATTTCTGCCTATGCACAGCACCGGATTCACAGCCAATCAGCAGTGTGGGCGGGGATTATACAGAGCTCAGCACTCAGAGAACTGCTAGATCTGCATCAGATAAAACAAGGATTTTATCAAGCAGCCCAGTAAGTGACACATTGCAGGAATCAGGATATCTTCCCCTACATCTTGTTGCTATCAGACAGGGCAGGAAAAACCTGGTGACAGATTCCCTTTAACTAAACTACAATTTCAGGCTCCAAATTGCACGGATTCCCCTCTTTATATTTTGTTTTGCAATTGTAGCCCATGGTCACGTATTTTGTAAGCATTTCTGGCTCCCATTGATGAATGATGACTATGGTCGCCCCATCCTATTGGAGTACCAGAAACAGCATTGCTGTGGTGGTGGGGGAGGGTACCAGGTTCCCAGTTTTTGTAATTTGTTGGGGTACAGGGTGTCGGACCCCCACGGAAGCAATATTTGTCACCAGTGAAGTCAGCAGGTTGCAGATCTTATTGGCCTTGGATTTTTCTTTGAGAAACCAAAGTTGTATGTTTTCTCCTGATGTCCCTGGAGATGATTTTTGGCCCCTGTAGTGGGGTGAGTGACCGGTGAAGTCTCCCGGAGTGTGATCTCTGCCCTGGAGTCTGAAGGGATCAGCTCAGTCTGGTTTCCCTGGATCTTCTCTTCCATACTCTGATTTATTATGTCCTTACAGCTGCGTGCAAGTAATCAAACCCTGATACCTTCATAATTTCTAGAAGGTTTCCATACATCGGCGTCTTAGATCTTCACCTTGCCTTATATGAGTCCTTGTGTGCCTGCAGCCCGTCACTTCTGAGGTCCCGCATTGTGCAGTCGCAATAGTGAAGAAGCAGCCGGCTCTACTGGTTACTCACACTCCGCTGTCATTCAGCCCTGATAAAGATGCTTTGAAGCCTCTTCAATAGTGGGGTATTCAGGGCTGCGGCTGTAATCCCTTCTTTTGTGTGTGCCATGGGACTACGTTTTCTTCCCAGTTGTCAGGTTCATTTTTTGATGATGGGTAAAAACTGATGGTAGATGTAACTATTCTCAGCAGCCATCCGACCGTTCATGGCTCTAAAGCAACATAGTTATACAACACCGGTGAGAACAGAGATCCGATCTGCCGAAAACTTTTCCTGGGGAGTAATAAACAACCGTAACGGGCGAGAAATCTGCAGAGAGATGAGCAAGAACGGGAACGATTCGGGTATGTTCACATGGGGAGGTTTTGCTGTGTCTTATTTCCGCATGAGAGTGTTGGTAGGAAAAACACTGCGTATATTCTGGTCTTTTTTTATGTTTTTTTTTTTTTTTTTCTATAGCATAGATCTTATTGGGTAACAAATCATGATGAGCGGGCACTACCATGCTCAGGTACTCGTAACTAGTGATGAGCGGGCACTACCATGCTCAGGTACTCGTAACTAGTGATGAGCGGACACTACCATGCTCGGGTGTTCTGTATTCGTAACTAGTGATGAGCGGGCACTACCATGCTCGGGTGTTCTGTACTCGTAACTAGTGATGAGCAGGCACTACCATGCTCGGGTGCTCTGTACTCGTAACTAGTGATGAGCGGGCACTACCATGCTCGGGTGTTCTGTATTCGTAACTAGTGATGAGCGGGCACTACCATGCTCGGGTGTTCTGTACTCGTAACTAGTGATGAGAGGGCACTACCATGCTCGGGTGCTCTGTACTCGTAACTAGTGATGAGCGGGCACTACCATGCTCGGGTGTTCTGTACTCGTAACTAGTGATGAGCGGGCACTACCATGCTCGGGTGTTCTGTACTCGTAACTAGTGATGAGCGGGCACTACCATGCTCGGGTGCTCTGTACTCGTAACTAGTGATGAGCGGGCACTACCATGCTCGGGTGCTCTGTATTCGCAACTAGTGATGAGCGGGCACTACTATGCTCGGGTGCTCTGTATTCGCAACTAGTGATCATAGAATGGTAGAGTTGGAAAGGACCTCAAGGGCCATCGGATCCAACCTCCGGCGAGTGCAGGTTTTCCTAATACATCCCAGCTATATGTTTATCCAGTTTCCGCTTGAAGATTTCCATTGATGGAGAACTCACTGCCTCCCGTGATCGCCTGTTCCATTCTCTGACTGCCCTCACTGTCAGAAAGTTTCTCCTAATGTACAATCTGAATCTCCTTCCTTTTTAGTTTCATCCCATTGCTTCTTGTACATCCTTGTGCTAATGAGAATAGGGTTGTTTCTGCATTGTGGCTTCCTTTCAGATACAGTGGAACCTCGCTTAACGAGTAACTTGGTGTGCGAGTATTTCGCCTAACAAGCAAAGCTTTCTGTAAATTTGTAGCTCGATTTACGAGAAAGCTTTGTTGTACGAGCAAATACTCACCGCACACACTTCCGGTTCCTTACATCCACCGCGCTCTAAGGCTACTTTCACACTTGCGTTGGGACTGCTTCCGTAGCATTGCGTTGCATATAGTGGCACAACGGATGCTACGGATCGTACAAAACAACGCAAAGCTTTTTTTAATTTATTTATTTTTTTTTATAGTTTTACCGGCAGCAGACTATTGTGAACGATCAGCTGAGCACTCTCACATGCCGGCGGCCGGGCGCTCAGCTGATCGTTCGGCCGCCGAGAATGTGTGTGGGGGGCGGAGTGAGGAGTGGGTGGAGCCAAGCGAGCCATGGTGCTGAGGACAGGTGTGCGCGCGGGCGTGTACATGCGCGTGCACGCGTGTGTGTGTGTACATGAGGAGTGGAGTGCGGGAGGGGGTGGAGCCAAGCGGTGAAGTGTCGGGCTCCCTGCACACGTAGCGAGGGTAAATATCGGCAAAGCACTTTGCTTGGTTACCCAATATTTACCTTGGTTACTGGTGCAGGGAGCCGGAGAGAGAATGCGCAGTGAAATCCAATGGATTGCGCTGCTCAAAAAAACGTTACATGCTGCATTCCTTCCGCTGGACGCAGCGTCAAAATAACGACGCTGCGTCGTCCAGCGGATGCAACGCTGACACTTGCGTTACAGTGCGTCGTGCATACAAGTCTTTGGAGAATAGCGCAGTGCGTTAACGGAGTGCGCTATTCTCCATAGTGACGGACTCTGTTGAACGCAAGTGTGAAAGTACCCTAACCTGCTCTTGCAGTCCACACAAACACACACGCACATATTATGCTCACCTTACCTGACGTTGCCTCGCCGGGTTCCTGGAACTTGCATGTATCGGGTAACCAAGGCGACCGATGCCGAACCTTCTGCTCCCAGCGTGCTGACGTCAAAGGCAGGAGCCGCTTGCCTTTGAGTAGCGGCTGACCGGAAGATCCTCCCTCCACAGGATGTGTATCCGGTAACCATCACGACGAGGGAGGAACTTCCCCTGTGAGGCACTGCGCAAAAGCAGCACGCTGGCCAATCAGAGGCAAGCGGCTCCTGCTTTGATGTCAGTGCACTGAGTGCGGAAGGTCCGGCATCGGTCGCCTTGATTACCGATACACGTCTTGTACGGGCGAACTGCAAGTTCCAGGAGACCGGCGAGGGAACGGAAGGTGAGCATAATCTGTGTTTGTGCGTGTGTGGAATGACAGAATAGGGGACCAGGATGGGACATTTAACAAGTTGTGGAACGAATTGTCCGCATTGCAATGATTTCCTATGGGAAATCTTGCTTTGCTGAACGAGTAACTTGCTAACAAGCACACTCCCAGAACGGATTGTTCTCGTTAACCAAGGCTCCACTGTATTTGTAGACCGCTATTAAATCTCCTCTCAGCCTTCTTTTTTGCAAACTAAACTTTCAATAAATATAATCGCAGGGACTAAAACTTAACTTTTAATCTAACAATAAAAACACAAAGCGCTTGTGCATTTACAAAATTTGCCAAATGGCAAGAAAAATAGATAGATCTCACCCAAACTTTCTCCACAGGTAAGATTGTACACCAATCCAGATATGAGGAAACACAGGCTGGAAGGGCCAGGGTCAGCAGTCGGGTTACTATGTATCAGCCCCTGTCGTGCCCCATGAATGAACTTCCGCCCTGACAAGGGAAGCACCCCCTAGTAAGGCTGCTTTCACACTACGTTTTTTTAACATGCGTCATGAACGTTTTTTTGCTGTAAAAGCGGATCATGCTTTTACAGCAAAAAAACTCATGCAAACGCATGGTTTTTTGCAGGATCCTGTCACTTTAAGTTTATGGGCGGGCATTAGTCATGTGATCGGGAGTGAGGGGAACTGAACGTGATAGACTGGGAGCCAGCATCTAACAGCTGCGGAGGCTCGTAACCAAGGTAAACATCGGGTAACTTGCTTGGATACCCGATATTTACCTTGGTTACGAGCATCCGCAGCTTCTAGGAGCCGGCTCCCTGCACACGTAACCAATGTAAACATCAGGTAACTAAGAGAAGCACTTTGCTTGGTTACCCGATATTTATCTTGGTTACGAGTGTCCGCAGCTCTCAGGCGGGGGAGAGAGAGGGGAGGGGGAGAGAGAGGGGAGGGAGGGGGAGAGAGAGACAGAGAGGGAGGGGGAGAGAGAGACTGATCACGTCAGGCTGGTTTCTGGGCATGCTCAGTAGAGTAAGCAGGATCCTGTCTATCAGCATGCCAGCGTTCACATGCGTTTGTGTGCTGTTTAGTCAGGATCCAGCAATTTGCAGAAGTTGGACGCAGCTCAAAAACGCTACATGTAGCGTTTTTGAAAGATGTTAAAAAACTGCAAGTGGCTGGATCCTCACTATAACGCACGCAAACGCAGGTGAACGCATGTTGACGTGAGTCCATTGCAAATGCATTGAAATGAAAACGCATTTGCACTGGATCCGTTTTTGCGTTAAAAAAATGTTCATGACGGATGTTAAAAAAAAAAACGTAGTGTGAAAGCAGCCTTAGTTGTCTGCCTGCAATCTCATTAAAGAGAAAAGACGCCCTCCCGATGCGTACCACCATCTATCTCTGCACACATAGGTTTTTATTTTCCCCCTGAAGCCTGCACCAGTCCCTGCAGGTTGATACCGTTTTGTCTCCCGTGAGGAACTCTCCTTATTGAGAGGGAAACGTGTCTAGAGACTACTTACTAGGGTGCTTTCCTTGTCAGGGCGGAGGTTAATTCACGGGGCACGACAGGGGCTGATACATAGTAACCCGACCGCTGACCCTGGCCCTTCCAGCCTGTGAGTCCTCAGATCTGGATTGGTGTACAATCTTACCTGTGGAGAAAGTTTGGGTGAGATCGATCTATTTTTCTTTCCATTTGGCAAATTTTGTATACTGCGCAAGCACTTTGTGTTTTTATTGTTAGATTAAAAGTTAAGTTTTGGTCCCTTCTATTCTATGTATTGATTTAGGACTGCTGGGCGTCTTTTCTCTGCAGATTTTGCTCTCACACTAAACTTTCCTAGTTCCTGTAGCCGCTCTTCATGTGACATGGCTTGCCGACCTTCTACCATCTCGGTTGCTCTTCTCTGAACTTGCTCCAATACATCGATGTCTTTCTTGAATTGGGGTGCCCAGAATGAGTGAGCTATGCCATGCTTGAGTGCTCGGTACTTGTGAATAGTAGTGAGCGGGCACTACCATGCTCAGGTGCTCAGTACTCGTAACGAGCAGTGGGACGCTCGTATGGTACTGAGCATAGTGGAAGTCAATGGGGAGCTCGAGCATTTTTCCAGTGGTACGTGGCTGCTGGCCTCACCCTGCACAGTGGTAATTACCGTTCTGTACTTTTCTGAACATTTGTGAAGATTTTTGTAAAACGTGCAGCTGCATTTCCACATCTAAACCTATTGATTTCTCGGCCCAACGTTCCCAAGTCGGTATCCATTGTGAGTGTCCTCTGCAGCGTGTGCCTGAGATTATGTGAGGCCTTCACTGCACTCACATTGTAATATTCCGCTGATTGTTTGTGTTTTTTCTCTATTTTCACAAGTCTGCTGCATATACATCCTGAGGGGTCATCCCACGGGGATAGTCACATCCGTGCTCCACTGTCTGAGTACGGGCCACAATTCACAGACCGGACGCAGGTCTCCTCACCCCAACTCAATCACGTGCTCTTGAGTTTTTTTTCTCCTGCGCTGTTTACATATTAAGATTTATGATATAGAAAACTGCATCCAATCAGGAGACCCGTGGCCGGTCTGTGCTTCATGGTCCGTACGTGGCCATAGGCTAGTTTCATACCTTTAGGTCATAAAGCCAAAACCAGTAGTGAGAAATCCCTTTTTTCCTTTATAGTTTTCTTTTTATATCTGCTCCTGGTTTTGCCTCCAAAACGTCAATGTGTGACCTGAGCCTTAGTGGGGCCCGTCGTGATCTACCACCGGTGGTCCCAGCCGACCATGTAGCAGTAATAATACCGCTGTGTCTGCCCTACACGGAGCCTTCTTGTTGGACTCCTCTTTAGTAAATGACATTTCCCATACACAGGGGTTTTCTTTTTATATTTAATGGTCAATCAGATTTGTAAAACGTTTTGATGCCTTTCCCGGGGTCAGACATTTGCTTCTGCTTTATGTCAGCATTTGTAAGCTCTGCTATTTTCTTTAGTTTTTTTTTCCTTTTTGCTTGTGTAACAATATTCTACATGGTAAATCTCTTCTCTCATTTGTCTCGGGGCCATTGACAAATCTGCCACATTTGGCGCAGTTTCCAGCATTGCACTCGTGCTCCGCTTTTCTTACTTTTGCAAGAATGACCATCCCCACAAATGGAATGTGATGGACACCAGTGTAAATCAGTCCGACTGGTGCAGAAGT
Organism: Anomaloglossus baeobatrachus; assembly: GCF_048569485.1. Lineage (NCBI taxonomy): Eukaryota > Metazoa > Chordata > Amphibia > Anura > Aromobatidae > Anomaloglossus > Anomaloglossus baeobatrachus. The sequence continues at coordinate 688,573,966 of NC_134354.1, forward strand.
GATGGATCATCATGGCTCCTGTCATATGTTAGGCAGAGTTGATATGGAGCATAACATGGGGGTTCTGCTATACATACTGCAGGATGAGTTCTCCGTATAGACATATCAGCGATGGTTTCACAAATTAGAAGGAAAGGGGCAAAACTTGGCGCTGTTTTTATGAATAGTGTTTCTATTTGCAGCAGCTGCCTGAATATTGGACTGAAACCCCAGCATGATGGATATCGGGGGTCTGTTATAATTATGCCCCGTCCATTTCTTCCACATCATCTGCTGTCAGGAGCCCCCATACAAATAAGACTGTCAGCGGATCCCACCAAAATCTGTCCCTTTATCCAAAATATCATTGTATATAGCTTGAGTTTTATTATAACCCCAAAAGGTCTTCCCAGCACTGCCGAGAACGTCCTCACCCCCACAAAAAGATTAGAGTGAAGGGATGGGGGGGATTATTCTGACGCTGTTTTTTAGGATTTACATTAATTTTTATGGCATTTTACTTTGCTTGAAACAACCTGAAAAACCTGATTCTGCAGGTCGCTACATTTACCACAACACCAATATTTTTAGCACATTTTTTTTGGTTTGAGTTGTGACGTTATGAGACCCATAATTATTTTTTTTCTTTTGTTTTTTTGCAGTAGGTGTTTTATTTATTGGTATCATTTTGGGATACAAAACGTTTTGCAAAAACTGCAATTCTGGCTCCTCCTCCTCCCCTCGGACATCCTTTACTGTGTTTGCTAGATAGAACATGAAAAATAGTTTTTCATTTTGATAGATTGGACTTCTACAAATGCAGCAACTCCATATGTGCTTTTTTTCCCCCCCCATAGATAGACAAAGTTGGTCGGAAAAGGAGCCATTAGTAAGGCCGGGGCCACACGTGCAATTCTCGCATGACACTCGGCTCCCGCTGGCAGCACGGGTCATGCCAGTATCCATGCGACTGAGGTCCGACTGTGCGAGCGGACCTCAGCTGCGGGGGGCAGGCCGGTGCTGCGGAGGGTCATGCCGGCACGGAGGAGGGGAGGGATTTCTTACCCTCCGATTAGGGCTGAGAAAATAATCGCTCATGTGTGCTGACACAGGCTAGAATTGGTCCGAGGGGAATGCGATGTTTTATCGCTCTGGTCACAGCTCTGATCGCTGCTGGTAGAGGCAGGTGGCGGTAGTGTAACACAGCCAGCACCCACTATGTATGGAGCGTGCAGGATCATGTGAACAAGGACGTAGGCTTCCTTGTGCCCAGCTGCTATCTACATGCACTAGTCTGATCAATAAATTGGAACAGACTAGAACTTGCTGTGATTTTTTTTTTTTATGTAACAGACTTGAAAATTCTTATGTAAATTAGCACAGGCTAACATTGGATCCATTTGCCATCAGTCCTCCACATTAAGTGTATATGGACCCCACATTTTTTGTGAACATTTCCTTATCCAGCAGCTTTTCAGTGGGGCATGCAGAAGAATAAGGCTATGTGCCCACAGGACAATGTACCCGCGGATTTTGCCGCAGGTTTCCCGCAGCTGCTCCCTGGAATCTGCAGCTATCCATTGCTGCGGGATTTGAGCATTTTTGTTGCGGTAAACCTGCGGGACAAGTGCGGAAATACCTGCGGAAGTCCCGGCCTCTATCTCCATAGTGGAAAGGCTGGACATCAACAGCTATTTCCGCATAAATAATTGACATGCAGTTACGTGCGGCTGCGGGAAATCCGCAGCATTTTCTGCAGCCGCACATACTGCAGCATGGACACAGCACTCCCCAAATCCCATAGGATAACATGGGGAGTGTCTGTACTTGAGTAAACCTGCGGATTATCTGGAAAATCCAGATAAATCCACGGGTTTTCTGCGGCAAAATCCACATTCTGTATATGTTGTCCCGTGGGCACAAAGCCTTAGGGTTTGTGCACTTGGCGGATTCTGCCAGAAGAAGCGCAGAAACACCACTGGAAAAAAATAAACATAATACACAGCAATGTAGAAACCACGTCACTGTCCACGAGCTCAGGCTTTTGTTACTTCTTTCAATCACCTCTAGGCTCTTAAACCATGAAGCGGTTAACAGAAAGTTCCTTTTTCAGGCGGCTTCTTCTAAAAAGCTGCTCACTTATTGTAGATTATATCTCAGAAGAAAAAGACGCTGGCGGCAGAGCCACCGCTAGAAGGAAAGCTAAACCACGAGAGCACCACCGCTAGAAGGAAAGCTAAACCACGAGAGAGCCACCGCTAGAAGGAAAGCTAAACCACGAGAGAGCCACCGCTAGAAGGAAAGCTAAACCACGAGAACCACCGCTAGAAGGAAAGCTGAACCACAAGAGAGCCACTTCAGGAAAAAGCCAGTGGTCCTTCTCCTAAAGTGGCTTTGCCTAGTAAAACCTCGGTAGGTTCACCAGTGTCTTAAAGACGTTGCGTGCACATACCCTTAAAGGTATGTTCATTCATAGTTTTTTTGATTTGGGTTTTTGCCAGGCGCTACATGATAAATTCTTTGTGCAACAAGCTTCCCATTCTTTTGAGACAACACGCCTGTAGTGCACGCCATGTTTTTAAAGGGAACCAGCCAGCAGGATTTGCATATATAAAATAAAGCCAGTGCTATACTGGCGCTAGGATGCTGAATCTAACCATACCTTTTGTTCAGAGATTGAATGTTTTATTTCAGAAGTATGTGCAAGTAAAGTTCCAGCAATGCACTGCTATTTGATTGACAGGTGCAACAGGAAGTGAATGTGGGTTAGGTCTTGCCATCTACTCCCGCCCCTGTCTGCCTGCCTGGGCTTCCACCCCCTGTCGCCATCATAGACGTTAATTCCAGCACGTGTGCAGTATCTTTCAAAAACTCTTCGTTATATTCCCTTCCTGTTACACCTGTCAATCAAATAGCAGTGCATTGCTGGAACTTTACTTGCACATATTTCTGAAATAAAACATCCAATCTCAGAACAAAAGCTATGCTTACATTCAGCATCCCAGCACCAGCATAGCACGGGCTTTACTTTATGTATGAAAAAGCTGCTGGTTGGGTCCCTTTTAAACACATTAAAAATGTATCATGTCCATTTTTTGGAGTTTCCGCTAATTTTTTTTTTCTTTTCTTTAATGAACTTTTTGGAAAGGTTTTTGCAGCAGGAACGTGAGAAATTCCACACTTCTACTCCCCATGCTATAATTAAAAGTGCATCAAAAATGACTGAAAAAATGTTTTAAAACCCACAAAAAAGCTGCATGAAAATGTTATTTGTCAGCTGATTTTACAGCCAGAAAAATCCACATAAAAAAAAACTGATTGCATGTGTACCAAGTAACATGCTACTTATTCTGGGAAATCGACTCTTCCATGTCATGGGCAAAAGACCTTCCGTTTTTTGTTTTGTTTTTTTTTTCTTGGTGGATGTGAACGGCTTGCGGAAAACGCTTTGAAGTAATTGTATTGGATTTGGATTTCAGTGTGGAATCTGCACAGGGATCATTGGAAATCCACTGTGTGTGAACAGGCGCTATAGTTGAAGCTGTGCAGTTTCGAAGATGATGCAGCCGTGCGACACCATGCCGTTGCGCAGCGGTGCGACACCATGCCGTTGCGCAGCGGTGCGACACCATGCCGTTGCGCAGCGGTGCGACACCATGATATTGTGCGGTGCTGTGTGGCAGATTATACCCATGGCTCTGTTGTCGGTACATCCTGGAGCAGGGCCTTGGTTGCTAGTGTTGGTCGTGGCTTAGGGAGCTGAGATATGGGAAGTAATTGCACTCACCCTGGATTCATACATACCATCGCTGGGTTATCACATTTTAATCATCTCAAAATTATTTTTTTTTTCTCTGAACGTTCATTTACTTTAAGAAGAAATTGCTTATTTCCTCAGTTCGGAATCTGTATTTTTGTTCCTTTTGTATGACTGTGCCCCCCAGTCCTTCAACGATGGCATTCCTTAAGTGTTTCCCCGTTTTTTGATGATCCCCTTGAGTGTACTCGGTGTTTGAGGAGTAAAATGTTGACTTCCACAAACTTGTTTCGTTTCGCTTGAAGTAAGAAGTTGATATGGAAAAGTCTGTTTTTGTGATTTGTATAGTGCCACATGTACTTACATTACAGCTGCTTTATCCTAAATGGCCACTGTTTTTTTTAGCTCACTTCATGTAAAAGTGGAGTGAAGTATTTCTCTCTGCTTCCCCGTCGTCTGTCAAACTTTTTTTTTTTTTTAAAGTGAGGAAAAAGGTAGTTCCAACACCTATAGTGCTGTCAGAATGCTGATATTAGGCTACAGATACTCAGCCAATTTGGTCATAACAGAGATCAGTAATAAAAATAAGACTAGTGTAACAATATGTTGTCCTCTTGTATCTCGTGACACTTCCTCTATTATATGGCCCAAATAAACTAGAGAGACAATTTTTTCCAGTTGTTCTTCCCTGTACTTAAAGGGAATCTGTCAGCAAGTTTTTGCTACCCCATCTGAGAGCAGCTTGATGTAGGCAAAGAGACCCTGAATCTACTATGTATAACTTGGGGTACAGCAGTTCTGATCAAATTTTTTTAGATTTAGCATTCATCAGAGCTGAGAAAACTCCCTACACCAGGCTCAAGGTACTTGTTTATAGACTGTGAGCTGCTTATTACAGACGGGGATGTGCCGCTCTCCGTGGCAGGAGACAATGTAGTCCAGCAATGCTAATGTCCTGAAGCTAAAATAAACATTGCAGGTAAACCACAGTTTGGACCTTGATATGAGTGCCGTCGCTGACATCTGTGTGTTAACCCTTGCAGCATGCGGTCTTCAGATTACATAGCAAAAACCTGCTGACCTATTCCCTTTTTAAAGGGGTTTTCACCACTTGGGCAACCCATTCTCAATTGCAATACTCCCGCCCCCCACCCCAAACGTATAATAATGATTTGTACTCTCCTCCGGTGCTGGCGCCGTTCCAATCTCTTTGTCGGTGTTCCTGTGGCATTATGCCACGTCAGCACTGCAATTAATCAGTGGCTGCTTCACTCACTTCCTTCAGACAAAACTAAGTGCTGCTGCTCCTCTCTGACATCCTCCACATGTCAGTTATGTCCGAAGGAAGGGAGAGAGAATTGTCTCATTGGTATTACAGATTGACAGACAACCCTGTGGTGTCCGGCTGCAGAAGGTCGCTGTGTTTGGCTTAACAAATTGATCCTTGATATTCCATTCTTCTTTGGTATGAATATCGTTCTATGTATCTTCTCGGTTAGGGTTAACTCTTTCCCTTTAGGATGCTGAAGACATCTTGACCTCCACAGCTGCAAATCCTAATCCCCAATCCCTTTATATACTTTCATTTCCCCTCTGTTTGTTGCCGGTGATAGTTTTACTCCTAATCTGTCCAGATTGCAAGAAGTTAGCTTGTAATCTCCTGGAAACATGTTGTTGTATGTTGCTTTCATTCAACCAATGTCATCTTGGAAATAAGTTGTCCCTTTGCATTCCCGTTTGTTTCTCTGTGTGTTCTTTAGGACTTAGTGGGTTTGACTAGTGCTCAGCCCGTCCAGTCATCACCTAGGGACCAGTTCAGAGTCAGCCAGGGCCTAGGTATCCTGCTCGATGCATAGGTGCGGAATCTTTTTAGGAACGTCAGAGGAGTCAGGGGCCAGTGGTAGGTTTTACCATGGGTCACCATCTTCCCGTTCTCTAATTGCACCCACCACCACCCCCTATTTTACCGTTCATCTGCTATTCCCCCATACCAAGCCTGACGTGGTCTCTGACTGCAACATCATGGGAGATCTGGTGCTAATGTCACTAAAACGGCATCGGAGGCAAGTACAGGCTGTTATTTTATGTGGGGGAATATGGTGATTGAGAAATAAAGCCTGTACCTTTTCACTTCAGAATAAAAACCATTAAGTGTTATATATTTTTGTGCTGATGGAAAAACCTGATACCACTATGCAACATTTTGTTTTTAATTACTTTGTCTTATTGAAGTCCGTGTGTAAGAAACAAACAGACTGAAGGTTGGAAGTCTGACCTGCCGCCTCCACAGCCAGACACGGGCCGAGTGCCAATACTGGACACAGACGAGCGGCGCTCTCAGGGGAGGCTTCTGCTTTTCATATTCTCATAAATGTTTTATTTTTCCTAATTTAAAGTTGATTCTGGATTTGGAATTCCCCATTTCTTTTTTCTCTAAATTTGGAAAGTCTAGAGATAATGTCCTTCAAAGCTGCTAATCCTGTATCGCTTTTTTTATTATTCTGACCAAATCAATACCAGCCAAAGATGTGTTACCTGTTATGTTTAACATTAAAGACACCATCATATGGGCTGTCCCATATTGTTTATAGGCATAGTGTTACATAGTGTATGTAAACCTTTGACTTTGCAGAAAGTAATAAAAATGCCTTAAAACATCCTCTGCCCCCTCTGTCTGCCCCCTCTGTCTGCCCCCCTCTGTCTGCCCCCCCCTCTGTCTGCCCCCCCCTCTGTCTGCCCCCCCCTCTGTCTGCCCCCCCCTCTGTCTGCCCCCCCCTCTGTCTGCCCCCCCCTCTGTCTGCCCCCCCCTCTGTCTGCCCCCCCCTCTGTCTGCCCCCCCCTCTGTCTGCCCCCCCCTCTGTCTGCCCCTCCCTCTGTCTGCCCCTCCCTCTGTCTGCCCCCCCCTCTGTCTGCCCCCCCCTCTGTCTGCCCCCCCCTCTGTCTGCCCCCTCTCATATTATTTTGGTTCCTAATTGACCTAAAACAGGAAAAGTTTATTCTGATTTCATGTCAGAAGAAAGTGAGAAAGACATGCATGTGTGTCTTCATAGAGAGTGTATGTAAACTTCTGGTTTCAGCTGTACTGCATTCTAGAATACTGTATACAAGTCCCCAACCGATCTGTATAACATAACAAAGGCCGTGTATTATACTCACCTGGAGGACGGTCCGGTCTGATGGACATAGCTGGTCTTTGCCTGCATTCGCCGTTCTCTTTCCCTAGTTGGTGTGGATGACATATCCTACATCATCCACACAGTGTCCTCCATCACCCTCTTGCGCACGCGCATTTCTCCCTGCCCTGCTGAGCGCAGAGCAAAGTACTGTAATGTGCAGGAACTGGGAAGGGTCAAAGACCGCCCGCGCATGCGCACTCCTGCTTGTTGTGTTTTTGTTGTTTTTTTTAACAGGACATCTATATATAGCAGACTTTACACTATGGTATTATCCTGGTGAAGAGGCAGCAATGCCTAGAAATAAACCATACATTTGTTTCAAAGTTTTTTTTTGTTACTCATTTCACCCAGTTATTCATGGCAGCGCAGAGAAACCGCTCACTCTCTTATGATCTGACTTGATGTTGGACACCCGACGATCTGCAGCCGCCTGTGTCATGCACATCAGTGGTAGTGTCACACACAACCTCTCCAGGTGAGGAGACCCCTCAGCCCCATTACCCCGATAATCAGTTAAAACCCTATTGCACTTTTTTCTGTCTTAGGTCTTTCACATTGAGTGCTATAAATCGGGAGAAGGATACAAAAATATTTCCAAGGTATTAGATATACCATGCAATACTGTGAGCTTAAAGCGCCCCAACCACCAGGATTTTCCTATACACATTAAAGCCAGGGCTATACTGGCAATATCATGCTGATTCTATACATACATGTAGTTGTCAGATTGGATGTATAGTTTCTGAATTACAGGCAACTAAAGCTTGTGAAATGCATTGTTACTTGATTGACAACAGCTACAGAATATCTAATAAGGTGGGTCGGATTTTCCTAGTTATTACCGCCCCCGCCTGCCTGTCCTTGCTACTCCTGTCTCTGTTATTACAGGGGGAGGAAGGACAGACAGGGGCGGGAATAACTAGCAAAATCCGACCCACCTATTAGATATTCTGTGGCTGCTGTCAATCAAGTAACAGTGCATTTCACCAACTTTACTAGCCTGTATTTCAGAAACTATATAACCGATGTCACAACTAAAGGCATGTATAGAATCAGCATGATAGTGCCAGTATAGCACTGGCTGTAGTTTATACATGAAAATCCTGATGAGATTGGTTCCCTTTAAATTTTGCACAGTAGTGACATTTAGTGTTGAGCGAGTATGCTTGTCACTACTCGGTACTCGCACGAGTATCACTGTACTCGGGCTACTCGGCGGGTACCGAGTAATTTCGCGATACTCTTGCTGTACTCGTGGTCTTCATGTTGGCGCTCTTTTTAGAGCCAGCCCTCATGCAGGGATTGGCTGGCAGACCACTGCAATGCCACAGCCCTGTTACTTGTGGAATTGCAGTGATTGGCCGGCCCTCACAGCATGACCGTGCCTTTAGCCCGACACATCCCCGCTCGGCTACGGCCCCTCCCGCACTCCACTCCGCGTGTATATATATATTTTCAACATTTAGTCCTTAATTAAGTAGCACTTCAATGCAATATCAACACCAACTTTGAACATGTATCCATGTTCAAAAAAGAAGTGACAATGTAGATGAATTAAAACAATATTTTTATTATAATATAGATTAAAAACATACAGAATATACAATAAAAAACAGCAAGAAAAGGTGCAAATTGATACAAGCTGTACTAAGGGTCATGGACTAAATCATAATTCATTACACTATGGAACCTCCGTATATAGCCATTACAAGGAGGTTTCTTTAGTTGTAAATTTGTTTACCACCCATACTAGATGTATGTAGCTAATATTGATCAAAACGGGTCTCAGAGAAAATTTTGCTCACAGCTGATACATTTAAAGTGCCTATGTGCTTGGGGGAGGAAAAAGGGGGGGAGGGCCACCACAATACATAAAATACGCTGATAAATACTAAGATGTTCGTATTGCAATTCTACCAGTAATTTAAGTGGCTAAACTACAGCATATGCTGCTCCCATCCATGAATAATATAGACACAAAAATAACAATATTAAATTTTGCTCACAGTTGATGCATTTAAAGTGCCTATGTGCTAGGGAGAGGAAAAAGGGGGGGGGGGGAGGGGGGGGAGGGGGAGGGCCACTACAGTACATAGAATAAATAGGCAGATAAATAATAAAAATGTTCATGTGACAATTCTACCAATGATTTAAGTGGCTAACCTACAGCACATGCTGCTCCCATCCAGGAATAATATAGACACAAATGACAGCATTAAAGACAGTATATTTACCCAAGTGTATAGGTGGTATATTAGGTAGTCCACGGCCCCTCACTCCGACACGTGTTTCGCCCTGTTGCTTTATCAAGGAGCGTGACCGGAGTGGGAAGCATCGCAGTTTAAATATCCCCAGTGACCAATGAATGACTGCCAGACAAATCTGTTTAATTAAGGTTCAACCAATCCACTCAGGTTATACATACTCGTATGTGTTTGCTCACTTCCCAGTTTAGTCATGTGATGCAGCGTCATCGTTACCAAAGTGCACCACGGTATAAACGCTTTAGCCACCATGGTAACTCACCATGGAAGCGCGGACGCTAAAGCATGTATCTGCCTGCTTCCTGTTTTTGTCACATGGTCCGTTACATCATCGTTCCCAGAGTGCATTGTGATACAGGCATTACGGCTACCATGGTAACCCCCATTGGCGGCGCAGCCGCAACGGCCCACACCTAAACGTGTGACGTCACGCGCCACACCTCCATAGGGTGGTGAGGCGGATGCCAAAAACAATCGTTCCGCCTCCCACTATCATGGGGAATACCCCCTCATTAGTGTGCAAAATGCAATCGCATAACACCACAGAGAGGCATGCCCGCAATTCACGGCACCAATACCAAGTGTAATCACCACGCAGGCGCCCAGGTCATTACGTCCTGCCGTACCCATGGAAACATCCGTGTGCCGCGTATATCGTAGGGGCATCCACCTCCCAAGTTCACCTGACATGCAGCTCTGAAGCCCCGCAATGGGCCCCATTAGCCACCACCTAAACATCATCATTGAGATCCATAGCATGGACCCCAACGCCTCATTCACAAAGGGATCAGAGAACAGATCATAATGTACCCCCCAACGCTCGTCATTATATCTATAGTGCGTGGTACTATTAATATCAGGTTTTCTCATGTGACCCATTCTAACATAGGAAAAAAGACACCACATGGGACGCAAACAAAAGGCGTCACCATGGTGCCGGCAAACGCAGAAGCCCAAATCAATAGAGCAAAAACAACTGTGATATATGGTTCGGCAAAGTGGATGCATATATTCAGGCAGATCAGTCATTGTTCAGCGGAACAGGTCTCCCTACGAATGTATCTCCAAACGCAAAATTTATCAGAAACAAAAGAGTGTAAGTATATCAGGTCACATTAAACCCTTAGAATCAGAGAATACATATATATACACATCCCATAGGTTCTTCAACAGTCCTATCACTCATGAACTTAGCTACCTTAAAGGGAGTGCAATATAATTCCCAAATTCCCAAAAAAGACATACTAAAGGATATACTATTAATCAAACCGGGTATACATTTATCCTCGTATATGTTTATTTATTCCCCCCATACCCTCGCTGGGCAAAGTGCCGTTGACACATCTACAATCTGAGTGGCTAGGTACCATAGCCAATCAGATTGCCCAGTGCCATCAAAGAACCCCCTAATCTCAAATTCATAAACATCAAATACTTTACATTTTGTTTAATATAGTTATTACATGCAAAGAGGATTCAAAACAGCAATAGTCACACCAAACTGCAGCTTATATACTATGTAATAAGACCGAAATCCATTCAAGCTGGTTCCACGGTGTTCCTATCGTTGGGTGGGGAATTGTTCCATTATTCAAGAGATACGAATAGATAGAAGACAGATCTTCATAATAAATGGGGATATAGAAAATAACAAGGTGATTCTAGAAAAAGAGAACAAACAAATTAAAATCTCAGAAAAAATGGAATCAAGCGATACCTTTAATCCCACTAAGGTCATATTAAAAAAACCCTTAAAATTACCTGTTATATAAGGACTAGTAACAATCTATAGACACAGAGACACTCTGCACAAAACCTGAACCACCAGATCAAATTGGTCAGTTATTTTATTTTGTTTAAGGACAACAGCTCAAAACAACCCAAAGATGAAATCCTAAGTTCTCAGTCCAGGTCTATACCCTTTCATAAAAATGCCGAGTATCCCATATTCTCGTTTAACCCTTGGGGTGATAAAGTTCCCAATCTATAAATCCATTTGCATTCGATCTGTGCTAATGCCCGGCCAAGGTTCCCTCCCCTAGGCCCCAATGACACAAGGTCGATACCCTTGGCTTTTAGGACATGAGGGTTACAATTGTGAAATTTAAAAAAATGTTTTGGAATGGTCTTTAATAGGCTCTCATCTGTCACAGATTTAGCCTTCTCAATGTCTAAACAATGTTCGCGAATCCTCACTTTTAATTCTCTTGTGGTCAACCCCACATATACTTTTTTACATGGGCATTCAATTCTGTATATCACCCCTTTTGAGGCACATGTTATACGATGCCGGATATCAAAGCATCTAGATGCATCATGATTATGAAATTTTTTGGCTTTTACCAAATTGGCACACGCCTTACACAGGCCGCATGGGTAAAATCCTACTAATTCATCTTGTCTTGGTGTGATCTTCCTAGTTGGATCGTAGTGACTATGCACCAGCATATCCCGTAGGTTTTTTGCCCTTCTGGCAACCATAGATGGTTGCTCAGGTAAAATTTTCCTTAAAGTCGGGTCCGTTTTTAATACATTCCAATGCTTTTGCATAATGGCCCTCAAATCTTTCCATTTGTTGTTAAATGTAGTTATAAATCTTACTTGTTGGTCATCTTTCTTTTGATCAGGCTCAGCAAATAAAAGAGAATTCCGAGTGGATTGATTCGCCCTCTTAAAACCTTGCTTTATAACTCTTTTGCTGTAACCCCTTTCGGTGAATCTCTGGGCCAATTCAGTAGTTTGAGCCTTGAAGGTAACATCCTCCGAACAGACTCTTCTCACTCTAATAAATTGTCCAATCGGGATTCCTCTGATTGTATTCCTTGGGTGTGCTGATGTTGCGTGCAGGAGTGAGTTGGTGGCAGTTGGTTTTCGAAAAATCTGTGTCGAAAGAAGACCATTGGGTAAGGTGGTAATTTTTACATCCAAAAAATTAATTTCCCGACCATATTCAAAAGTTAATTTAATATTCATTGCATTTTGATTCAAGCTTGCCATGAATTCATGGAGCTCCTTAATACCACCCTCCCATATGAACAAAACGTCGTCAATATATCTCATCCAATTGACGACGTTAAGAGTGCCCATATTGTCATCATTCTGAAACACATCCCGTTCCCACGCACCTAAAAATAAATTCGCATATGACGGTGTGCAGCAGGCCCCCATAGCAGTTCCTTGCATTTGAAGGTACGTCTTTCCATTAAATGTAAACAAATTGTGGGTCAATATGAATTCCAGAAGTATCAATATTAATTCCCTTGTTGATCGTGCAATATTGCTACACTCAAGATACCATGATGCCGCCTTCAGACCATCAGAGTGCCTGATGGAGGTATACAGGGATTCAACATCCGCAGATACCAAGATCATATTTTCCTCCAAATGTATACCATCTAGACGTCTCAAGGCCGCTGTGGTATCCTGAATGTATGAAGGGAGTTCACATACTAAGGGCTTCAAATAATGATCTATTACTTGACACACAATTTCATTTAACCCTCCATTACCGGATATGATCGGCCGTCCAGGAGGGTCTGTCGGGTTCTTGTGGATTTTTGGAATCAAGTATAAAGTTGGGAGTCGGGGGTGAAGCTCTGTAATGATCTCTAAGAATTTTTTTGGGATGATGCCTTCATCAAAAGCCACTTCTAAAATTTGAATAAGCTCTCTGTGAAAAGATAGAATGGGATTAGAGGACAATTTACGATAACAATTGGTATCGTTTAATAATTTTGCAGCTTGCTTCTCATAAAGGGTATTTGGCCATAAAATGATGTTTCCACCCTTATCAGCTGGTTTTATCACAATATCTTGCCAAGATTGTAATTCTCTTAGGCCCATCCATTCCTCTCTCGTCAAATTAGAATTTACAAATGATTTTTTGGCTAGGCCTTCAATCTCCTCTGTTACCAACCTAGTAAAAACATCTATGGCTGGACATAAACTTAGGTTAGGGAATTTTTTAGATTTGTTGATTAGTTGTATGGGAAATTTACATACCTCTTGTGGTGAGTTTTCCTCCTCAAGAGATTGCAGAGTTCTTACTGCATCCTGTTCCTCTTTAGTTGAAAAAATGTCATGTATTTGTGTCTTGTGATGTAATTTTTTTAGCAGAACTTTTCTCGAGAACAAATGGACATCTTTTATCGCTGAGAACGCGTCTAAACAATTAGATGGAGAGAATGTTAATCCCTTTTCAAGTAACTTTACCTGAATTTCAGAAAGGTGATGGGTTGATAGGTTAATTACCTGAGGTCCATCATTAAATCTGTTCCTTGGGTTAAAGATGTCATATCCCTTCTTTTTTCCCTTTTGCTTGTTTGAAGAGGGCTCACCAGAGTTTTCTGATTCACTCATAGACACATTACTTCCTGAGGTGGATGAATTGGATTGATTCGATGCCGTTTTTGTTAGAGATTTTGATCTAACCTTCTTAAATTGCCATTTAAAGATCTTATTATTTTGAAAATCCTGAATGTCTCTGTGGTATTTCTTGAGCTTATCACCACTAATTTCTTTTTCCCATCGCTCAAAGTCCTTATCAAGATTAGAGAGGAGTTCTTGTAGCTCATCCTTAGTTAGTTCTTTCTGAAGTATATCTTCCAGTTGGTTAATCTCCTCCTCTAATTTGCTCAATGTCATTTCATTTTTGTCATTAATAATTTTAATAAATTCCAACGAGCATGTCGAAGCCGCCTTCATCCATCTCGCTATCAATTCATCATGTTCAAGCTCAAAAGTGGGGAAGAGATGAATTCTCAAACCCCGGGGTATTATTTGTTGTTCGAGATACCTTTCTAATGAATTCTTTGTCCACCATAGTTTGGTCTTTTTGTGCAGAGCATCTCTGTATCTCCTGATACTGTCCTTACAGGTAAAATGTGAAGAAGTAGAGATAGCACCCTTGCTGAAGAGAGTAGAGGCCTTAGTAAGCCAGGAAGTTTCTCTGGCCTTAAAATCCATAAGAGGATTTGTGGACATCAACTGTTCAGAAAAACAACAGCATATAATTAGTATTTTCAACATTTAGTCCTTAATTAAGTAGCACTTCAATGCAATATCAACACCAACTTTGAACATGTATCCATGTTCAAAAAAGAAGTGACAATGTAGATGAATTAAAACAATATTTTTATTATAATATAGATTAAAAACATACAGAATATACAATAAAAAACAGCAAGAAAAGGTGCAAATTGATACAAGCTGTACTAAGGGTCATGGACTAAATCATAATTCATTACACTATGGAACCTCCGTATATAGCCATTACAAGGAGGTTTCTTTAGTTGTAAATTTGTTTACCACCCATACTAGATGTATGTAGCTAATATTGATCAAAACGGGTCTCAGAGAAAATTTTGCTCACAGCTGATACATTTAAAGTGCCTATGTGCTTGGGGGAGGAAAAAGGGGGGGAGGGCCACCACAATACATAAAATACGCAGATAAATACTAATATGTTCGTATTGCAATTCTACCAGTAATTTAAGTGGCTAAACTACAGCATATGCTGCTCCCATCCATGAATAATATAGACACAAAAATAACAATATTAAATTTTGCTCACAGTTGATGCATTTAAAGTGCCTATGTGCTAGGGAGAGGAAAAAAAGGGGGGAGGGGGGGAGGGAGGGCCACTACAGTACATAGAATAAATAGGCAGATAAATAATAAAAATGTTCATGTGACAATTCTACCAATGATTTAAGTGGCTAACCTACAGCACATGCTGCTCCCATCCAGGAATAATATAGACAGAAATGACCGCATTAAAGACAGTATATTTACCCAAGTGTATAGGTGGTATATTAGGTAGTCCACGGCCCCTCACTCCGACACGTGTTTCGCCCTGTTGCTTTATCAAGGAGCGTGACCGGAGTGGGAAGCATCGCAGTTTAAATATCCCCAGTGACCAATGAATGACTGCCAGACAAATCTGTTTAATTAAGGTTCAACCAATCCACTCAGGTTATACATACTCGTATGTGTTTGCTCACTTCCCAGTTTAGTCATGTGATGCAGCATCATCGTTACCAAAGTGCACCACGGTATAAACGCTTTAGCCACCATGGTAACTCACCATGGAAGCGCGGACGCTAAAGCATGTATCTGCCTGCTTCCTGTTTTTGTCACATGGTCCGTTACATCATCGTTCCCAGAGTGCATTGTGATACAGGCATTACGGCTACCATGGTAACCCCCATTGGCGGCGCAGCCGCAACGGCCCACACCTAAACGTGTGACGTCACGCGCCACACCTCCATAGGGTATAATATATAATCTATATTATAATAAAAATATTGTTTTAATTCATCTACATTGTCACTTCTTTTTTGAACATGGATACATGTTCAAAGTTGGTGTGTATATATATATATATATATGCACGCTTACACACACACGCACGTTTTTTTTTATAATTTACAGTTTTATGGTTTCTACATGCTGCCGGGGGTCATTTCAGAATAATACTCGGGTCTCCCATAGGATAACATTGGGCTCGGTGCTCGGGCCGAGTACAAGAGTATTTTGGGATGCTCGGCCTGAGCCTCGAGCACCCGAGCATTTTAGTACTCGCTCATCACTAGTGACATTACCTTGAGCTGGATGGCACTCAAATTCATGAACAGGGCAGGAATGCTGTCTGTGTGTCTGTGTGTGTTTTTTTTCATGGTAAGGCTGGGGCCACACGGGGATTACTGCGATCCCCTTGCATGAGACTCGGCTCGTGCTGGCAGTACAGCAGAACCGAGTCTCATGCTTGTGTCCTTGCAACTGAGGTCCGTTCGTGCGAGCAGACCTCAGCTGCGGGGGGCGGGCCGGCACTCAGGAGAGGAGGGAGGGATTTCTCTCCCTCTCTCCTGTGTAGCCGGCTATAGACATTCTCGCATTGCACTGGCAGTACACCGGTGTACCGCGAGTGCAGTGCGATTTTTCTCTCGCCCCATTCACTTGAATGGCTGCGAGAGAAAGAGTCTCGGATTACAATCGCAGCATGCTGCGATTGTTTTCTCAGTCCGATTAGGGCTGAGAAAATAATCGCCCATGTGTGCTGACACACAGGCTAGAATTGGTCCGAGGGGAATGCGATGTTTTATCGCACTCCACTCGCACCGATTTTCTCGCCGTGTGGCTTAGCCCTAATGCTTTCTTTCCCCTAAAGCGGGGCTGCAGGGAACTTGCACCCCCTGTTGCTGAGTTAATAATAATATTTATTCATTTATATAGCGCTATTAACTCCACAGCGCTTTACATACATTGGCAGCACTGTCCCCATTGGGGCTCACAATCTAGAGTCCCTATCAGTAAGTCTTTGGAGTATGGGAGGAACCCGAAGTACCCAGAGGAAACCCACGCAAACACGGGGAGAACATACAAACTCCTTGCAGATGGTGTCCTTGGTGGGATTTGAACCCAGGACCCCAGCGCTGCCAGACTGCAGTGCTAACCACTGAGCCACCGTGCCTCCCTTGTTATCGCTGATTGCTGCGGGTCCCAGCTGCAGGGAGCACACGGTCATATTGGGGTTGTATCTTCGCCATGTTTCGGCACACTTGGCCCCTATTAAGTAAGCGTTATATTGAAATGTGTACGTTTCTGAAGAGCAGTGAGCCATCCATTGTCTAGCGCTGGCCCCATCTTGGCTGTAGCGTGCCCGAGGACAGACGTGCACTGCTGGCCATCTCGTCTCCGAGCATTCATGGTGGCTATCTTATCAAGAGCCGAGCTGGCAGAGACACAACGGCCGCTGTTGTATTGTGTTGTAAGGTTTTCCTGAGGATGTGTTTAATGCGGACAGAAAATAGCTGAGCTGCAGGAACAGTTGTGGGAATTCTATTTTCAGCGCTCCGCTCTGGATCTAACAGCGGAGGAGGGAACAAAGCTGATGGGATTTACCATGTGTCCACAGCCATCAATGCGCACTGTGAATAGCCGGCGGAGGGTGGAAAACAGGACTATTGAAAATGTGCCACCATGGAAATAGCCGGGAATAGCACTAATTATGGCGGATGCAGTGCGGAGTTATGTCAGCATATGTATCCGTTACATATTGTTATTCACTGTCTAGCAACGGCTGTTTTCATTCATAACCTGGTAACCCCATAGGATTAGGTTATTCGAGAGGAAATACTTGTGTCATGTCGGCTAAATTACACCGATGTTACAGCCGTCCGTCCGGAGAAACATAGGATCCGCTTACAGTCCCGTGTCTGAGGACCGCAAGTCCAATCCTGTTATTTACCCCAGAATAGGCGGCACCAGCCCCCTCCTTTCATGGAAACTTGCATGTTTTTCCCGCTCCGAATGTAAATGGAAAACTTGGAGTAGAGCGGATGACCCCACCACTGTCGAGGTGCGTCTGACAACCAGCTTGCTGACAGTTTCCATTGACAACCGGCAGAGTTCAGACTAAAGCTATGGACTCGATTAGGCTGCGTTCATCACAAGGCCTGACAGACCCCGGCGGACTCTAGTGACGGCCATTGTTTTCTATCTGACGATATTGTGAAGCGAAGCTTTGATCCTTTGCACAAGTGTGAGCACAGCCTGATGGATCCGACTCTGCCTGATCTGACATATAATAATAGTCCTATTTCTGTAGCGCCAACATATTCTGCAGCACCTTACAATGGGGACATGTACAATACAAAGTAACAATGGTCGACGGTTACAGGAGGTCGCTGACAGATTCTGACTGTTCATGGTAGCACCCATTTGTCAATTAGAGAACTGGTCACCAGCGTTTTCCCATATAAGCGCAACCACCACCAGTGACCCCTTATATACAGCATTCTAGAATTCTGTATATAAGAGCCCAGGCCGCTCTGTATAACATAAAAAAGGCCTTTTATTATACTCACCCGCGGGGCGGTCCAGCCCGATGGGCATCACTGATATTGATCCGGTGCCTCCTCCCTGCTTGCAGTCGCCGCCCTCCTTCCCCGCTTTGTGTGGATGAAGCATCCTACATCATCCACACAGTGTCCTCCATCGTGCTCCTGCGCAGGCGCACTTCTCTCTGACCTGATGCGGGCGGAGCAAAGTATTGTAGTGCACAAGTGCAGGTAATGGTCAAAGAACGTCCGCACATGTGCACTACAATACTTAGCTCTGCCTTCGGCAGGACAAAGATAAGAGAGGACCAGTGAACCTGCTGCCGGGTGTCATCCACATTCATAAGCTCTGTATAACCCCGCACCCATCACTGATTGTACACACTGTGCATAGGCAGAAAGCTACCAATGAGTTATGGGGATCGGCTCATGAATACGAGGGACTACATGGCAGCAGGCTCACCAGCCCTCTAGTGACAAAATCATTGTTTTATCAGCAGGAGATTATCAGAATTACAGCAAGCAGCCCAGAAAGCAATGCATTGCTGGAATCAGGGTCTCCACTTCCAGACTAGGTGTCAGAAACCCTCTAAAAGATTCCCTTTAATGGAAAAAGCAAGTATTTACTACAACAGAACTGACGTGAGATCTCTACAAACCTGCTGCCCAAATACACATAGGTCATCAGTGATACTCATCGAGAGCAGCATCATGGACTTGACAGGTTCCCCTTTGGAGGGGTTTTCCCATCGTATAGCGGTGGGTTATATATCTAGGATATGTCACTATCGGTGGCTGCAGTTCTCTGGGACCAGCTGTGATCTTGAGGATGCGGCACTGTCCCCCTCTGATTCCTCCTTGCTCGTGGCTCTCCCGGCCGTCCAGTCACTCAGTGCCTTTCCCTGCCCTGTGCCGGCTGAGTGACAGACGTGAGTGTCCGTGTCCCACCTCTGTATGCGCCTGTTTATAGCAGTGACTCAGGGTGACTGACCGTATACCGGGAAGTGGCTGTGTGCGTCACCACCATTGCTGGAAAGTGAAAGTTTACCATTCAGTTTTTTTTCTTCGGTCCCCGGCTGTCTGTTTCTTGTCATGTTGTGGATCCATTAGCCGCACCATGCATTCAGGTTTTCTAATAACCCCTCGCTGTGACAATAATCTGGCTACACACTATAGATTTAGACAGTGAGGCGTCCGCTGCAGACCATTAATGACAATCTATCCTACCTCCAGCAGGTCTGACCCAGGGCCGGTATCTGTCACTGAGAAGATCTATGCTGGAGCTTCGGTCACAGATCATCGCGGAGATCAATGTTTTTTTTTTTTCTGTCTGTACTGTCATTTTCACTTGTGCCATTCTTGTCCAATATGACATCAGAAATCCCTAAGGGTACTTTCACACTTGCGTTGTTTTCCTTACGTCACAATCCGCCCTTTTGGAAAACGGTGGAATCCGTTAACGGATTCCGCTGTTTCCGTAGACTTGTATGGATGACGGATTGTGCCAAAAGGACCTGCGTTGCTTCCGCTGGGCGACGCTGCGTTGCTTCCGCCCAGCGAGAGGAACGCAGCATGAAACGTTTTTTTGAGCAGCGGAATCCTTAGGATTTCACTGCGCATGCTCTCTCTGGCTCCCTGCACCCGTAACCATGGTAAATATCGGGTAACCAAGCGAAGTGCTTTACCCGATATTTACCCTGGCCACGTGTGCAGGGAGCCCGACACTTCCCCCGCTCGGCTCCACCCCCTCCTGCACTCCACTCCACACACACACACACACACACACACCTGTCCTCAGCGCCATGGACCTGCTCGACTCCACCCACTCCGCACTCCGCCCCCCGCACACATTCTCGGCGGCCGAGCAATCAGCTGATTACCCGGCGCTGGGAGCGATCAGCTGATCGTTCACAAGAGTCTGCCGCCGGTGAAACTGTGTAGTAAAAAAGAAAAAGCTGATTCCGTTGTTTTGTACGATCCGTTTGGTCACTATATGCAACACATCCGTTGCATCCGTCACACAACGCAATGCAACGGATACCGTTCAACGCAAGTGTGAAACTAGCCTAATGCACGCCCGCCTTTCTTCAGATTTTTCCTTATTGTTTTGAATTTCATTTGTCACTTATTGTTCCATAATGAAAATTTAGTTTAGAAGATGCATTAAAGGGAACCTGTCACCAGAATTTTCGCTATTAAACTAAAAGAATCCCCTTCTGCAGCTCCTGGGCTGCGTTCTATAAAGGTTCATCTTGCTACTGGCCCCCCTTTCAGACCTAAATACCAACTTTATAAAATATTACCTTTTGCTATGGTAATGAGGTTTGCTGGCCCTGTGGGCAGGCTGTATTTCGCCTGTTATCCCCCCTCCTGCCGCTGTTCGCCGTCCCCCAGTGTTCATTTACATAGATGAGGCCGCCGCCCTCATGTTCCGCAGTGCTCCTGAAGTCTTGCGCATGTGCAGTGGCACTATCGCGGGACTGAGCACTGTTTTCAAATCGCAAGCGCCGGTGATGTTGTTGCGCAGGCGCGATATTATGGGCTACTTGGATGACGCTGGTGATGACATTCACAGTGCCGCCCATAATTTCGCACCTGCGCAATAACATCACCGGCGCTTGTGATTTGAAAAGTATGCTCAGTCCCGCGATAGTGCCACTGCGCATGCGCAAGACTTCAGGAGCACTGCGTAAGATAAGGGTGGCGGCATCATCTATGTAAATGAACACTGGGAGACGGCGAACAGCTGCAGGAGGGGGGGGGATAACAGACGAAATACAGCCCGCCCACAGGGCCAGCACACCTCATTACCATAGCAAAAGGTAATATTTTATAAAGTTGGTATTTAGGTCTGAAAGGGGGGCCAGTAGCAAGAGGAACCTTTATAGAACGCAGCCCAGGAGCTGCAGAAGGGGATTCTTTTAGTTCAGGCTGCTTTCACACATTCGGTTTGTGCTGAACGGCACAATCCGGCTAAAAAACCTATGCAACAGATGCGGCGAAAAAAACCGGATCCGGGTTTTGCTGCAGGACGCCGCATCCGGCGTCCATAGGCTTGCATCGTGAATTGCGCCAGATCCGGCGCGATGCGGTTTTATGTGCTCGATTGTCGTGTAAACTTTCCAAGCCATCCGCTGACAAACAAGCAAGTGATGTTTTATCCAGGCATAAAAATCATTGATTGTCTGCAGCGCTTCCTCTTGTGGAGAGCCTAAATATGCCCAGTGCTAATGATTGCTCCATATGATTGGAGCGAAACGACTGACAGTTACTTTGCTTTATGGCGGTGCTTATTTCTTGCAGATTGTCCCATGGATGTGAACACGTTCAGTATTTACAGCAGATTTAATCAATATTTGCTGATTTTTGCTTTTTTTATGCATTTTTTTTCCTCTTTTCATTTGAATTGGTGAAAGAATTGACATTAGTGTGAAACTGCTTCAAATCTGCAAGGAAAAAATGATCAGCGTGCGTGAGATTCCAGAAGACTCCTCCACTCTGTGTTTTTGTTGCAAAAAACCCCAAAACACTGCTTTGTACAGTAACACCAATGTGTGAACAGTGCTTAAGGTGGTTGCTGAATTGACGTGGATTTTCCACTGGAGATTTTCATCGCAAACAAAATGATTATCGCTAGATATGCTGAGGATTTTACAATCCGCACTGCCGCTCCGTGCACACGTGACCACTTCTGCAATGTCTACAATGATATGAATGTCATTTTCTTTGCTGCAACAGTTTTCCTTTTTGTTTATTTTACATCAAATCCTCATTGTGTGCAGTTACCCTTAAGATACGTGCCCATGAACCGGACATGCTTGCATCCTGGACGCAGCATGTCCTCCCCTGCAGGGCCACCAGTGTTCTCCGCAGGAGACCTCAGGGGCCCATGCCCACGATCAGGTTTCGGGGCGCTGCGGACTTTGTGTTCTCCCTGCAGAAAACACTCATGGCTCCACAGCATAAATTGATAATGCGGCTCAGAAAGCTGCACAGCAAGTCAGTTTTCACTGCAGGATAAACAAGCACAGTGCGCAGGATATTTCTAGAAATCCCATCCACTGTGCCTGTACTGTACAACGCAGCGTTTCGGATGCAGAGAAAACACGCTGCATCCAAAACGCTGTTAACATTGATTGTGGGCACGCAGCCTTGAGCCGCATTCAGACGTACGAGTATTACTTAAGCTTTCTAGTCATGTTTTCACGGATACATCTTGCGCCCAGTATAGTCTATAAGGCTGTTTGAGTTTTCTTTTTTTAAAAAACAAATGTTCTGCAAAAAATGAAAATGGAGACTTGTCCACTTTTGATTGGTATCAATGATCCATGATCAAAGTCACGCAGTCGAATCAGTAGGTCTGTGGAAAAGAAAATAGCACATGGATGATATGCATCTGCTCTGGGGATTTATTTTTTTTCATATGCAAGTAAAGCCGATGCTGACAAGTGATGAACGGGCACTACCATGCTTGGGTGCTCGGTACTCGTAACTAGTGATGAGCGGGCACTACCATGCTCGGGTGCTTGGTACTCGTAACTAGTGATGAGCGGGCACTACCATGCTCGGGTGCTCGGTACTCGTAACTAGTGATGAGCGGGCACTACCATGCTCGGGTGCTTGGTACTCGTAACTAGTGATGAGTGAGCACTACCATGCTCGGGTGCTCGGTACTCGTAACTAGTGATGAGCGGGCACTACCATGCTCGGGTGCTCGATATCCGTAACTAGTGATGAGCGGGCACTACCATGCTCTGGTGCTCGGTACGCGTAACTAGTGATGAGCGGGCACTACCATGCTCGGGTGCTCGGTACGCGTAACTAGTGATGAGCTGGCACTACCATGCTCTGGTGCTTGATACTCGTAACTAGTGATGAGCGGGCACTACCATGCTCGGGTGCTTGATACTCGTAACTAGTGATGAGCGGGCACTACCATGCTCGGGTGCTTGATACTCGTAACTAGTGATGAGCGGGCACTACCATGCTCGGGTGCTTGATACTCGTAACTAGTGATGAGCGGGCACTACCATGCTCGGGTGCTTGATACTCGTAACTAGTGATGAGCGGGCACTACCATGCTCTGGTGCTTGATACTCGTAACTAGTGATGAGCGGGCACTACCATGCTCTGGTGCTTGATACTCGTAACTAGTGATGAGCGGGCACTACCATGCTCTGGTGCTTGGCACTCGTAACTAGTGATGAGCGGGCACTACCATGCTCTGGTGCTTGATACTCGTAACTAGTGATGAGCGGGCACTACCATGCTCGGGTGCTCGATATCCGTAACTAGTGATCAGCGGGCACTATCATGCTCGGGTGCTCGTAACTAGCAGTTAGACACTAGGATGGGTGTGACTTGAGCACCTGAGTATGATGGAAGTCAAACTCCAGCATTTTTTCCAGATAATCTTCAGGAAAAATGCTACCTTTCCCCATTGACTTCCATCATACTCAGATACTCAAGTCGTGTTCATCTGCATCCAAGCGTCTAACTGCTAGCTTTGAGCACCCGAGCATGGTAGTGCCCGCTCATCACTAGTTACGAGTACTGAGCATGGTAGTGCCCGCTCATCACTAGTTACGAGTACTGAGCACACGAGCATGGTAGTGCCCGCTCATCACTAGTTAAGAGTACTGAGCATGGTAGTGCCCGCTCATCACTAGTTACGAGTACTGAGCATGGTAGTGCCCATTCATCACTAGTTATGAGTACTGAGCATGGTAGTGCCCATTCATCACTAGTTACGAGTACTGAGCATGGTAGTGCCCGTTCATCACTAGTTACGAGTACTGAGCATGGTAGTGCCCGCTCATCACTAGTTACGAGTACTGAGCATGGTAGTGCCCATTCATCACTAGTTACGAGTACTGAGCATGGTAGTGCCCGTTCATCACTAGTTACGAGTACTGAGCATGGTAGTGCCCGCTCATCACTAGCGCTGACGTGTAAAAATACAAAAGAAAAATAGATGAAAATGGATCATTGGTCTTTGTTTTTTGTAAGCGAGAGAAAAAAACCCTCAAAATAACAAGTGTGAATGAGGTAGTCTTATATATGCACCAATATAATTTAGTGTATCCCTGCACGTATGAAGGTGGGGGTCACCTAGGAATTGCTGGCCTTTGAGCAGTCGTTATTCAGCGTTACATGGGACTGCTCGGCCATCTGTGAGCGCTTCTCTATACTGGGACTGCTCCTACAATCCAGCACTGTATGAGGAGGACGCGTCCAGCTCTGTTCTGTGCACGGTCAGGAGCACAGTGGGATCGTTCCTGCCGCTGTGAGCCTCACCCTCCCACACACACAGTCTAGCCAAGGCAGAGCAGGACGGAGTGGGCAGCGGCCCTACAAATCTCTCCTCCGCACATGTGGGGGGAGGCGCACAACAGAACATCAGCTCTACCAGTCTGCCCATTGACAGCAGGTAAATGAGTCCAGCCTGACGGGTTACTAAGTGTTGGGACCATCTCTACCAGATGTAATCAGGAAAGCTGACACATCGCACGGGTTCTGGTCTTTATTGTACATGTATGGAAACTGCTTCATGGTGCAACATCTGCACGGGAAGACGACCACCATCACCCGGGGTGAGTATAGTGCATGCGGCTGTGACGGCCGTGCACCTCGGCGGTTGGAGAGTGGCAGTTGGAGTGGACACAGATTGGTTTTGTGTTTCTTACGATCGCTACGTTTTTGTTTGCAAGAACCGAACTTCTAGAATTTGAAATGAAGGAAATCCAAGCTCGGCCCCAGAAGTCTGTGGTGGGATTTTTTTTCCCCTCTCGCATTCCACAGTTGACTTTGCCTCTCCCAAGCAGGCAGCTCGCCAAGCCGGTGCGACTGTTGTTTTAACAGCAGCCTCAGAATAGGAAATGTGAAAAAGAATGATTGGTCTGTGCCAGCGCTTCAGCTTTGTATGGATACCCAGGCATCACCTCTGTGTCTTTATAGCAGGGTCTGGGCTGGACGAGCCGGGGCTGCTTTATAGGTTTATTTTGTACGTTGGTGGCCACATAGTCGTGGTCTATTTCAGGGAGAAATGTATTATTGCACTCGCAGCAGCGGACAAGATTACCGGGCCTGCGAGGCTCCCATGTGGAGGAGCCCCATACACATTACCAGTATACTTTATCCTTCAGTTCCCTGTGGATCTCTGCGTTGAGTAATTAAATAGGGTCTCTAAAGTAAAGATGCCCTTTTTCAGGTTTTGTTATTCAATAGAACTTATAAATGTATTTATAAAATATATATTTTTACCCTAAAAATACTTTACTCAGTTGTTAAAAGTACAGTAAAAAAAAAAACAAAACCCCAACAAGCTTCCGCAATTGTGAAAAGCAAGAAAAAGCCTTGTTTGTATGCATTTTCCATATGATTTTGGGGATGGTGTCCCTGTTTTTGCTGTTGTTACCCGAGTCCAGCCTGCAGTCTTTTTAATTTGTAGTAGTGTCTTAGTGAAAATGCAGCTTTAGGCATGACTTTTTTTATAGATTTTTATTGAACGTGTGTAAATATATATGTGTGTGTGTGTGTGTGTGTGTGTGTGTATATATATGTATATGTGTGTATATATATATATATATATATATATATATATATATATATATATATATATATATATATATATATATATATATATATATGTATGTATATGTATGTATATATGTATATATATATATATGTATGTATATGTATGTATATATGTATATATATATATATATGTATGTGTGAGTATATATAATTATATTGTGTGTGTGTGTGTATATGTGTATATATATGTGTATATGTATGTATGTATATGTATATATATATATATATATATAATATATATAATATATTACTGCACAAACTAGAAATCGCTACCGGAAATGCATGTTTACAGACAAGAACTTTTTTAAAAAAATGGTCTCGAAGTGTGTATGAAATATTAGAGGAGTAATTCAGCAACCGGGTAGTCAGAAAAGCAAAAATAAGGCCTCGAGGACGACGTAGCATTAGGTTCTGTCCATCCTGTAGCCAATATCCATATAAACATCATATAACGGGTGCATTTTTGTGCGTGTCATGGTTTAGGGCAGTCATCCCCAACCTGCGGCTCGGGAATCATGTGGCTCTCGGCCAGTTTGTTGCATTAGCTCCTGGTCTTGCAAACTGCTATGAAGAGAGGGTCTCCAGATGGTGAATTATGTGGGTAGCCGCAGACAGAACAGCAGATCTGATCTGGATATGACGGTGTGGTGGGAGTGCCTAATGCGAGAATACATAGGGAGTGTACTATAGGAACCCTCCAAATTTTCTTATACTGCCTCGGTGTGATTTGTGCAGAAAAAGCTTTTGGCTGTCATTACCAGTAATGGAGGGTCTCTGTTTCACTACTGTGAAGGTGGCAGGTGGCCCTCTCCGAGAGCCGATTGCGGCCCGGGGCCCCTCACCGAGAGCCGATTGCGGCCCGGGGCCCCTCACCGAGAGCCGATTGCGGCCCGGGGCCCCTCACCGAGAGCCGATTGCGGCCCGGGGCCCCTCACTGAGAGCCGATTGCGGCCCGGGGCCCCTCACTGAGAGCCGATTGCGGCCCGGGGCCCCTCACCGAGAGCCGATTGCGGCCCGGGGCCCCTCACCGAGAGCCGATTGCGGCCCGGGGCCCCTCACCGAGAGCCGATTGCGGCCCGGGGCCCCTCACCGAGAGCCGATTGCGGCCCCTCACCGAGAGCCGATTGCGGCCCCTCACCGAGAGCCGATTGCGGCCCCTCACCGAGAGCCGATTGCGGCCCCTCACAGAGAGCCGATTGCGGCCCCTCACCGAGAGCCGATTGCGGCCCCTCACCGAGAGCCGATTGCGGCCCCTCACAGAGAGCCGATTGCGGCCCCTCACAGAGAGCCGATTGCGGCCCCTCACCGAGAGCCGATTGCGGCCCCTCACCGAGAGCCGATTGCGGCCCCTCACCGAGAGCCGATTGCGGCCCCTCACCGAGAGCCGATTGCGGCCCCTCACCGAGAGCCGATTGCGGCCCCTCACCGAGAGCCGATTGCGGCCCCTCACCGAGAGCCGATTGCGGCCCCTCACCGAGAGCCGATTGCGGGCCCCCACCGAGAGCCGATTGCGGGCCCCCACCGAGAGCCGATTGCGGGCCCCCACCGAGAGCCGATTGCGGGCCCCCACCGAGAGCCGATTGCGGGCCCCCACCGAGAGCCGATTGCGGCCCCTCACCGAGAGCCGATTGCGGGCCCCCACCGAGAGCCGATTGCGGGCCCCCACCGAGAGCCGATTGCGGGCCCCCACCGAGAGCCGATTGCGGACCCCCACCGAGAGCCGATTGCGGGCCCCCACCGAGAGCCGATTGCGGGCCCCCACCGAGAGCCGATTGCAGGCCCTCTCAAAAAACAAAAAAACCCTGAACATATAAACAGCAGGTTGTTTTTATATAGGAATTAATCATGAATATACTTATTCTTTCAGATGTTTTGTTAGAGCTTTTTCTGGTGGTTTTCTGAATGGACCTGCCCCAAACCCAAATGAAAAAAATCATTGAGTTTAACATACACTCAACGGGGGTTTTCAGTTTTGGGAAACCTAATTTTTTCTTATGCAGTTTTTTTTTGTTTTTTTTTTTTTAAAAAAACCTTCTTTAGAGTGTGCGCACACACTAAGGCGCACGCGATAGTCCCCGCCCCTGTCGCATGAGCGATATCTTGTGATTCCTGGTGTAGCGAACATTATCGCTACGCCAGCTTCACATGCACTCACCTGTCCTGCGATGTCGCTCTGGCCGGCGACCCGCCTCCTTCCTAAGGGGGCGGGTCGTACAACGTCAGAGCGACGCCACACGGCAGGCGGCCAATCAAAGTGGAGGGGCAGAGATGAGCAGGATGTAAACATCCCGCCCACCTCCTTCCTTCCGTATAGCCGCCGGCGGCAGGTAAGGAGACGTTCCTCGCTCCTGCGGCTTCATACACAGAGATGTGCGCTGCCGCAGGAACGAGGAACAACATCGTACCTGTTGCGGCAGTGTAATTTTGAAAAAGTCGGAGCCTACACCGATGATACGATAACGACGCTTTTGCACTCGTTAATCGTATCATCTAGGATTTACACACAACGATGTCGAAAGTGACGCCGGATGTGCGTCACTTTCGATTTGACCCCACCGACATCACACGTGCGATGTTGCAACGTGCAAAGCCGCCCTAAGGCTATGGTCTCACAGGCTGTTTTTGCTTCGGTTTTTTTCTGCAGGAAAACCTCTTGGCCGGAAGTAACCATGTTTTTTGCCGCTGTTTTGCATTCCCTCATTGATTTATATGGGGTTAACACCACAACAAAACCGGTGTAAAAACTGTAAAAGAATTGACCTGCTCATTCTGGCAAAACTCATGGAGGTTGACATTTCAGTCAGGAAAAAAAAAGTGTTTTCTGTGTGCATGAGATTTGTGGACTCAGACTTTGCTGATACAGTAATTGCAATGTTTTACTAGCTTGAATTTGCATAAAACCAATGCAAAAGCCACGCAAGAACGCCCTGTGTGAACATGGCCTAAGCATTTCATGCAGAAATTTCTGCACCTGTTCTGCATCTCCTGCCAGCAAAACGCAGCATAAAATCTGCACATTTTTACATGCATTTTTGGGGCAGAATTTTCCCCCACACATTAATATGAGTGAAATCGGCAGTAAAAACAGTAAAAAAAATGGGACATCCTCCAGATTTAAATCTGCACCAAAACCAAGTAAAAAATAAGGAAAATTCAGGATTCGCATTCACCTTGCTGGCATCCGGAAACCCTTTAGGTTTTGTGACAAAACCGCAATGTGTGCACAGACCCTTGCTCAACTTCAATCTCCAAATCTCTGCCACTGATGTTAGTATCTGTTATTGTCTGCAGCACTGACGTGATGTCACCAGCGCTGCAGCCAATCAGCTCAGAGCAGCTCATGATGTCAACTCGGGCAGAGCCGCTGAGCTCACCTATTGGCTGGCGATGTGATGACAGCACCACTGGTAGCGGCAGCGATTCAGTGGTGAATCCTTGAAGAGTGAGTGAGGCTCAGGTTTTTTTTTGTTTTTTTTTTTTTAAACCCTGCAGCCGGGAAAGAGGGGTTTTCCCAACCTAAAAATGAGGAAATAATGACCCTAACAGCATTAAGGGGAACCTGTCACCACTTTTTTGGCGTATAAGCTGCGGCCACCACCACTGGGCTCTTGTATACATCATTCTAACATGCTTTATATAAGAGCCCAGGCCGCTGTGTAGAACATAAACACTTTATAATACTCACCTAAACCGGTGGATGTGAGTCAAATGGGCGTCTTTGTCCTCTGGTGCCGGCGCCGCCTCTGTCGCCCTTCTGAAGCCGCGGTGCATGATGCGTCCAACATCATACACACTTACTGGCATTCAGGTCCTGAGCAGCAGGCGCACTTTGATCTGCCCTGAGCATTGCAGATCAAAGTATTGTAGTGCGCATGCGCAGGACCAGCGAGTGTGTATGACGTAGACGTGTCATGCACACAGGCTTCAGAAGGAGGACGAAGATGGCCGAAAGAGGAGGCACTGGAGGACAAAGACGCTCATATGAGCCGCAGTGACTGGTTAGGCTGCTTTCACACTACGTTTTTTTAACATGCGTCATGAACATTTTTTGCTGTAAAAGTGGATCCTGTTTTTACAAAGAAAAACGCATGCAAACGCATGTGTTATTTTGCAGGATCCTGTCACTTGAAGTTTATGGGCGGGCATTGAAGTCATGTGATCGGGAGTGAGGGGAACTGAACATGATAGACTGGGAGCCGGCATCTGACAGCTGCAGACGCTGGTAACCAAGGTAAACATCGGGTAACTAAGCGAAGTGCTTTGCTTAAATACCCGATATTTACCTTGGTTACGAGTGTCTGTAGCTGCTAGGAGCCGGGCTGCCTGCTCCCTGCACACGTAACCAAGGTAAACATCGGGTAACTAAGCGAAGCGCTTTGCTTGGTTACCCAATATTTACCTTGGTTACGAATGTCCGCCGTTCTCAGGCGAGTGAGAGAGGGAGGGGGAGAGAGAGACTGATCACGCCAGGCTGGTTTCTGGGCATGCTTAGTAGAGCAAGCAGGATCCTGTGTATCAGCATGCCAGCGTTCACATACGTTTGCGTGCAGTATAATCAGGATCCAGTGAAAAACAGTATTTGGACGCGGCTCAAAAACGCTACAAGTAGCGTTTTTGAAAAAAGTAAAAAAACTGCAAGTCGCTGGATCCTCACTATAACGCACGCAAACGCAGGTGAACGCATGTTGACGCGAGTCCATTGCAAGTGCATTGAAATGAAAACGCATTTGCACTGGATCCGTTTTTGCGTTAAAAAAACGTAGTGTGAAATCAGCCTTAGGTGAGTATTATAAAGTGTTTTTTATGTTCTACACAGTGGTCTGGGCTCTTATATACAGCATTCTAACATGCTGTATATAAGAGCCCACTGATGGTGGCCGCAGCTTATAGGGCAAAAAACTGGTGACAGGTTCCCTTTAAAGGCACGAGAAAAGTGCCCATATCTGCTTATTTGCCAGATCGCACGTTGTGAAAGGGGAGGAGGGGAAATGTAGAGCACAGCTCACCCCCACTTCACACCGCAGATGAATATACCGAAACGTGGGCCATGTCACCACTTCTCCATGTACCCCACATCTGGGTATGGCGGCTAGTGACTTCAGTGCCGGGCAGGTTGGGGATTTCTGTTCTGGATGGTTTGGAGATAGGTGCAGACCCGGCCTCACAGACCCACACATCAGATATTATCTGACATATCTTGTGGATATAACCTCAATGTCTGCACTGGCAGTAGAGTGTGATTGTTAGATGACTGGGTTACAAAAAAAATCCGATTAGTAAAGATGATTCAGAATGGTGGGACAAGACTCTGGGAATAGATGTATCCGCAGATGGGAGCCTGTCACCATGAATATGCCGGCTCCAGGCATCCGGTTATAGAGCAGAGTAGCCTGTCACCATGAACATGCCGGCTCCAGGCATCTGGTTATAGAGCAGAGTAGCCTGTCACCATGAACATGCCGGCTCCAGGCATCCGGTTATAGAGCAGAGTAGCCTGTCACCATGAACATGCCGGCTCCAGGCATCTGGTTATAGAGCAGAGTAGCCTGTCACCATGAACATGCCGGCTCCAGGCATCCGGTTATAGAGCAGAGTAGCCGGTCACCATGAACATGCCGGCTCCAGGCATCCGGTTATAGAGCAGAGTAGCCGGTCACCATGAACATGCCGGCTCCAGGCATCCGGTTATAGAGCAGAGTAGCCGGTCACCATGAACATGCCGACTCCAGGCATCCGGTTATAGAGCAGAGTAGCCTGTCACCATGAACATGCCGGCTCCAGGCATCCGGTTATAGAGCAGAGTAGATATTTAGTTTTATTAGGAAAGATTTAGTATATCTGGTGTTTTATTCATTTAAACCTCTGGTCTTTCTGGGATTTTGGTTCCATGGGCCGGTGTGATCAGTGACTGACAGCTATCCCAATGCACTGTTATACAGAGAAGGCTGTCATTAAGAGAAAGGCGAGCACGGCCATGCTCCGTACCGATAACCAGCGGTTAGATGCTCGGATGGGCACAAGTCATGTACCGACTATAATGGAAGTCAATGGGGAACTCAAGCATTTTTCCGGGGAAATCTTCCAGAAAAATGCTTGAGTTTGTCGTTGGCTTCCATTATACTCAGTAGACGATTCACGCTCCTCCGAGCATTAACTGCTCATTACAGGTACCGAGCAATGTAGTGCTCGCTCATCACTGTCAATCTATGATCACACCAACCCCATCCAATGCAATCTTTTGCTGCATTTTGGTGCGTTTTTGAGATCACAAAGATGCACCTTAATTTCCTCCTCCCAGCAAAGTCTGTGAGATTTCGATTTTGCTGCAGCATGTAAATTCTTTTTGCGTTTTTACTGCTTTTTTGAGGCCTCCAGTCAATAGATTTGGCTTAAAAAGCGCAAACGACGTAAAAACGCGGTAAAATTGCATTGCGTTTTTGATGCGTTTTTTGCCGCGGGGCATTTTTGGTGCATTTTAAGATGCACTCAAGATGTACTGACAAAAAGATGCTGCGTGTGAACATAGCCCATGGCGGCTCAGACTGGACTGCAATTTCATGGGGACACGTTCTTTTAAAAATGGAAAAGTTCCCATGAACAAAACACTGTTTATTTGGGACCTTTGAACATTTTACTTTAAGAAGGCAATAGATAAGATGACATTTCTTCATATTTGTTCTCTGACTGAAAATCGTTTCGGAATCGCCTAACACCTTATGGGAACCAACCAGCAGGATTCTCCCATATACAGTAAAGGCAGCGCCACACCGGCGTAACATGGTGAATAAAATCATATCTTCAGTTTTCAGATTGGATCTTTACAGAAAAAAACGTTCATAATGATCCAGAAATTGATGCACGCTTTGATTGATGTGTGCCCCGGGCGGGCCTTTGTGGGCTGAGTCCTCTGTATAAATTCCTCCTCCGGTATCCTCCTGGCTTGCCCTCTTTATTTACATTTTGCGCTGCGCCACCATTACCGCTGTTGGCGGCACATGCACATTGC